>NC_135565.1:18382208-18392208 GCF_964340395.1 Glandiceps talaboti | reverse complement strand
GGCTGGTTGGTTTGTTGGTTGGTTGGTTGGTTGGTTGGTTGGTTGGTTGGTTGGTTGGTTGGTTGGTTGGTTGGACGATTGAATGATTACTTGATAATGTTCAATTTCTCCAACTCTCTATCTTCTAATATGTTGTGGTAACGTAACTATGGAGAATAATTTATAACACATCACGTGACATCCTGTCGATTTCACGACATGCAATATTAATTATTACAGTATATCCTGGAGATTGATGACAACCCGGATTTTTAATAAAAACTTTAGTAACTCAAAACTCTAACAATATTACACATTCCTACAGATTCGAAAAAAAATCCCATTTTTTGCTACGCATTGTTCATTACGTAACGAGACCATTTGATGTTGAACTTCATCATGGTGGGTATGGTATTTTTTATGTGCCCCGTCTAAACCGTCACGTGACTTTTATCCCAAGTAAAGAACGGGTTTACATTTGCTGACAATATAGAAAAACTTAGTGAGTACATTCCGAGTTCTTATTGTTTGTTCAAATTTCACGTGGCTTTTTGAGGGACTCTTCGCATGTTATGCATGTCTCATATATCCTAAGTTTGCATGGACGTGGTTTGACTCAAATTAGCTGGTTTGAAATGTGTTTACATTGAAAATGTCCGGAACAGGCTAGCCATGAGGGATATTATTTTGCAGTAAACAGGCCTGGTGAACGATTGAATGCATATGATATATCTTGCCAGGGGCATTCTTGCAATGAACGGACCTACTTGCGATGTTGTCTGTGCCCTCAAACTACTTTTAGCTAGTTTCAGGATACGAATACTCGTGTGACACCGTGTTACCGCGTTTTCAGAGACACCGTGTTACCGACTTGCATGTCCTTGTTCCGCTTCCTCTTTCACGGCCTTTAAGGAAATGAAAGCGGTGATATATCGTGTGACCTACTTTCACTTTATATAATTATACGACAAAACCCCTTTATTTACAGGTAGAGGGGGAATTCCCCAAACACAATAATGTCTGCGTCGTGCTGAAACATACGTTAAACGGGTCTACAATTTTGTAATCGTGGACATAGTCTTCAAAACACTGATATACATTTGGTGAAATCTTTGAAATTCTCTCCTTTTAACACGCGTCCGGAAATACTTTATTGTGGAAGTATATTCTGGTAATAAAACCATCTATCAATGATTGCAATAAGTTCGATTACTCAGAAGGGTGAGTAATTTATTTTGTTTTAAATTGATGGTTGTTTTCGTCTGGAATTGAAGTTTCAAGTGGAAAAAAAGTCGAAATTAAACGGTGTCGTTATCCATATCCACCGATCGATCGCCAGATTTAGTTTAAGTTGGCGAAATATGACCTACATACAAAATTTCAGGCTCAGCTGGGTTAAAACTTAGTTTTATCAATCTTTTTAAAATTGCGGAAGTATTGTATTGCTACTCTTAGATAAGTTGTGGAATATTTTTTAATGAGTTTGGTATATCGATTTGGAGTAATTTGCTTAAACACACAGCTATTTGTGAGCGCCACCTCGGGTGAAATTGAGATATCCTACGTTTATAAAGGAATATGTACATGAACAACGCATGGGGGCGCTCTTGTGATCGAAACGGATTAATTGTGTCCTGGATGATTTAGTTAATGAACACCAACACATCAAAGTAGGCTTGTAACCAAGGGGAAAGCTTAGAAGCCACAGTTTCAGTATCAAATTATAAATTAGGAACTATTGTGATCAACAAAACAAAAACTATATATAAATGAATAATAAATTAAATGTATATGCTTTAATATATTCAATCTCTGCATGCAGATGTTACAAACATATTTATGTCATAACTCTGTCTTATCAGTTTATGGTAATTGTGTTTGATGAGTGTGTAGACGTTGTCATTCACACATTTCAGTTAACGCCTTGGTGGTTATTTTTGCAAACCCCTCCTTAAGATGAATATGCATGAAAAATTAGCCATTGTCCTCTGTTTGTGCTTGTCGCTAATGCGGTTCTCTGATTGGCAGTTATTTATATCCCTGAACTGTAGAGATGGCATTTGCTAGACCTTGGATGTTCCATCCTCGATAGCGATGTTCGGTCGTGTGTCGTATTGTATCGGAAGAACATCCGGGGTCTAGCAGATAGACTATCAATGATATCGATGTAATACCCATTTTGCAAAAAAGTCGTTGCACATAGTTAAGTTCTTTTCCGTTAGAAATATATTGCTGATACAAATTCGTCAGTGTAATGATACAAATAAAGAGTTCATCACTTCGATGATGAGAATGATTGAGAACCGGGTCCATACATATTTGCATTTTAGGCCCAAGAGTGGCTACCGGACCAATATCAAATATTAGTGGCGGACATAATTCTGAATTCTTGGTGGTCTGTGTCTCTATCAATAAAAAGATAATCAAAGGGAGAACCTCATACCCACTGTACATTAGTACAGCTGGGAACGACTTTGTATAAGTTGTTTTCATATAGGCCTTCCACGGACCCGTGCGCCCTCTACGGCACAACTTGATTCTTACAGCAATGACATACAGCATGATCCTATACACACATTGTTTCTCTTGTCATCTTTGTGATAGCCACGCTCCTACTACATTAATGGTGGTATTGCCATGGCAACCGATATGAAAACACTCAACTACTTATTCATGTATCGTCATTATTTTGATATCAAGACAGAATTGCAATTACTTTTCCAAACTTTAGGGCGAATCAGTATTTACAAATTAACAGATTTGTCAAAACTAACTACATTGTATGATAGTTTCCTTTAGCTTAAAATTTTCTTACACTATATTTATTTGTATTTGGCATGTAAAGTACTCGTAAAAATAAATCTTGAGTGCTCGTCTCACTTTTACATAAACAAAACAAATTGACAATCATTGAATCTTCAATTTGGTCACAAAACTACGGATTGTAAAATGTTACCCCCCGCCAAACATTATTATGCAAAATATGAACCTCCCCCAAGAATAGGTTTGTAAAATGTGACCCCCCCCCCCGATTCCTCCGGCCCTCCCCCTGTAAATACTGAAGGCTCCCCTAGAACAATGGCAATCTCCTATCTACAAATTCAAGACAGTGAAATATCAAAGTCTGGCTTTTTCATATTATCGTAGTCTATAAGTCATAACAAAACCTCGACCTCATTTACTATTATCAACCACTTACATACATACATATAATGATATATACATACGAGTACATGCATATAGTAGGTTGTTGAATTGATAATATGCATGAGTGTTTCTGACACCGAAAGATCTCGACTCCTACAATCATATCAGTGAATGTATCAGATTCTGTCGGTATGTTGACCTCTTGACCTCTCAGTGGTGTCAGGTCACGTCATTATTAACCCACTGAAACGTCAACGATTCCAATGTACGTGCATGTCAATTGAAAAGCGAATGTAAGAGAGATTTATATATGTGTCGTCTTGTCACCCATACCATTTAGAATCAAGTGGGGGTTTGATTCATTTGATGACTTTCAGATAGCCATGACAATTCCTAGATAAAGTAATGTGTGTGTGCTAATTTGTTAGCAGTGAGAATGAAAATCAAACATTGGGTTTATGGTTTATGGTTTATTGCATAGTTAGGACCACACTCCTGATATCAGTGGTGCGACACTCTTGATTACAGAGCTGTAAATAACAGAACACAACGTTAGATGGGTATTCTAGCCTTCCAAGTTGTGCTTTATCTATTTATTGTAAGGTAAAAACCACACTGCCTGCTATCAGTTGTGTGACAGACATAGTCAATGCTACCACACCACGTTACTACACGGGTAGTCTGGATGCCAACGTGGAGGTGTATAAATGGTAAACGATACTTTATAGGAGCTAGACTACTACATCATGGGTATCTAGGTGTATTGTACAGCTAAGACCACACTGCCACCATCACCACCCAGAGTTAGATTGGTATCTAGGTATATTGTATGGTGGAGACCACACTGCCACCATCAATGGTATGTTGGATGATGATTAGTACTACCACACAACGTTACTATGGATATCTAGAGTAGACTGAAATAGTCAAGTCAACCAATATGGTGTCTTACGTTGACAGACGAATGACACGATTCATTTACAGTGACAGAATGCAGTCTTTTTCCCCTTTGCTGTTTGTTAGAAGGATAAACATGTTAATTCATTCATACATATATACTATAACACGTCTTGATTCAACCATAAAAAGAAATATCCCGAAACCGGAAAACAATTTCTTAGAAGGGTTTAACATTTTGAACAGTTCTAACGTTTTCGGTTACAAAGGATCACTCACAAACCATATAGTCAAAACGTGTAATATTATACTCAGGCGGAGACACCCCGGGGGATGATTTTCTGGCGAACAAATATACAGATTGAGCCTTCAAAATGGTGTCAGATACCTTTGAATGCAGGGTATACCATTCTATTTATAATGTGAACGGCGAGCTACAATTAATACCCCTGGTACGGACCTATAACAACACAACTGCCCTTAGTTATAATCCCTCAATTTCCTCGGGAGAATAGACAACAGTTTTTATTAACGCATAGTATCAAAACATTGATATTGCAACCTATATCCTACCAAGTCCCTAATTTCACAGCTGAATTGACAAAAGTGTGGTTCAAAAAGGAATTTCGCCATCGAGAAAGAAACGGCAACGGCAAGGCTTGACCCCGTAATTTTTATCGATAAAAGTACACACAGACACTAACATATGCATGACTGAGATAACAGTTACTTTCGGATAGGGACACGCACAGTATGCCGTGTTCACACAACGAATAACCCCCAACAGTATTCACCGTGATCAAACCCTGTCAGTGTCAAATTCACTTGACGAAATAAAAGAAAAATGTTCACATGGTCCAAGACAGATAGTGCAAAATATTTGCTTTTTGTAAATATCGAATTAACGTTGACAAGGTTTACTTTATGCTCATGTACAAGAATACAATGAAACCCCGCTAGTTTGGGGCAAGGACATTATTTTCTCCTGACTGCACATGCGTCGCTTGATTTAAGGGCGTCCAGCTTCCAGTCAATCAGAAGTGTCACCAAACTAGTAGCATACTTAGGTAGTCCTTATGTAAATTTATCCAGATAAGTTATTCGATATATATATATATAAGAGTCGAAGTCAGTAGAAAGAGGTCCAGAGCTCCGACGGCATCCATCCTGGACAACTCCATACATATACTTCTGCAGTACGGTTCGCACACGTAGGTAGGTAGGTGCATATAAGTTGAGTGATGCTGTGAAAGTTTTAGCGAATGCTGATTTTCAAAATTAGTTTGTGGTTTCATAGCCGTACATAACAACTGCTCGGTTTTGTGGTAGCTAGCTGTATCATCGCATTACTAGTTTTAATTCCATGTTTTATATTGTCTTGTGTCAGTATATGTTGATAGTCGTAAAATATGATCCGTGGCAGGGGACTTTATTTAATCTCTGTACGTCTAAGGCTGTAGTCATAAACACAGACGGGGAGGCAGGGACTTTTAAAGGCTCGTGATTCAATCTAGATTCTCGCCTTAGCCTTATCATTAGTGGAGCCTAGTGCATTAGATATATATATATATATATATATATATATATATATATATATATATATATATATATATATATATATATATATATATATATATATATATATATATAACCATTAGTTTGTACAGGGCCAACTGTTTGCTTTAGCTCTACCAGACAACTGTTTTTCACATCTAAAGTTTAATCCGAATCCGACCGAGGCCAAAGGTGGAGCTGAATTTATCTCAACACCATTGCTTTATACTCAGGGGACCCAGAAAATACTTTTACCAATCCTACATCACGTGATCTTTCTACAGAGCTATAAATATTGGCACCCGTGGCTTAGAAACGAGGTCCGTGGCATTATGATACCCTCCTGCTTTAAAAGCATAGAATAAGATTGGATATTCTTATACTCTTATCGAGCACTTTAAGTGGTACAATTAGGAAAACGTTTCCCCACAGTAAATATAAATTTTGACTACCAAGAAGTGTTTTGTAAACCTAGGCAATTCCTGGAACTTGCACTTATCATTCATTGTATTTGAACACCTATTCATTGATATTGTCAGGTTGTTAAATCTGGCTAGGCCTGTCTAGGCATGCCGTTGTTTGGACACCGTGAAAAGTCGAAAGCTGATCTATTTCGCACGCTACCTCTATTTAATAAATCTTGTGCTTAAAGGCCAGGTTTCAATCATAGGTCTTTGTATTAGTGTTAGCTTATCAGTGGAGTCATGATGATTCACGCATAAAGATGTTGCAAATATAAACTACTCTTTGACTAGCTAGCTACATTGTCTGTTTGTTTTGATCGAAATTTAGTACAGATTTCAAGAGTTGAGTAAATATGGAAAAAAGAACAAATTCATATGGTCCTGAAATGTTTACTACCGATATTACCCAGATTGGAAAGTTTTCCGTAGTTTCGCATAACTTTTATTTCCGAAAAAAAAACACATTATTAGTAAGCAATTGAATTAACATTCTGCATTGGTATTACTTCTCATTGACAAATTTATCGGATTTTCAGTCAAGGCAATTGAATGAGATGGGGGAGGGGGTATGGAGGGGGGAGGCTGGAAAGGTGGGTTTTAAAAACACTGGATGTAAACGGATAGTGCTTCACAATTTACTGGCAAGGTATTTTCAAAATCTAACTTTTGAGTGACCGTAGACACGGGACCCTTCTTAATTGTGAGTGAACTCAGCCTGTATGACCTTTCCTTTACAAGGTGGGTCATTCTCCGCTTTTTGTAATGTATTGAGACTAAACATTGCAAGCACGAAAGTGGAATAACAAGTGTCCGTGCACAAACATTGCTACACCTACAGTAGGAACACCTTACAAATATTCAACGACCAGTTTCTTTCGAAATTTGTGCGTTTCTTCGTTATTCTCACGAGCTCTATCAGGTGAGTGTTAATTAATGTACATTGTTGTCTTTGACCTCAGACAATATGTGAATATATTTAATGTGTTCAGACTCACATTTACAGTCAGCCAGATGACCGTAAATTCGCTAGGTACGCCGCCATAACCCCAGCCTGTTCTGAAACTATGACAGTACGTCCTTTAGGCACGCAAACTGTATGTGGTAAAACCCCGACTCTTAAAATTTTATTTGTGTTTTAAACTGAGTTTGCATTATTGTAGCTTGCCCCCCCCCCCTCCTCCCCCATGATAAACCCATCAAATTTCTAGGACCCATGCGATATGCACGCATTGAGTCGTAGTCGCCGTGTGTATCGTGAATACGTGACCTTAATTCTTCAGCCATGATATCTGCCAACAATGGGGCAACTCGCTTTTTATCAGCGATTTAAAAAATGTTGCCCTCCTCTGTACACCAAACAATAGATAATACTATTCCAAATTGACTTAGTCTAAAATAAAATCGAATTATCAAAAACATTTTTTGAAAACGAAAATTTGGCTGGATGTTTCTGCGGGAAAGTGCTTCAATCAGAAGAGGTCAACATTGGGACATGAATATTTGAAACATATACGCCACACAATTCGTTTGAGATAACGCATTACATGTACAGTTGTCTGAAGGCTGCACTTTACTATGTTTAAATACTGACTTGCCCGGGGGTGGAGCCCATAGACGACCGTACGGGGAGGGTCCTCTGGGAGGGGTGGGTTTTTTGTGATCACAAGGTATTAGAAAGGACATACTTTTCAGCAAGCACAGGTATCGCAAATTGTAAATTAAAAATACTGATTTTTAATGGAAGCCATGTCTGATTTCGTGAGAAAGGGATTTTTGGTATGATTACAGTTTTGGTTTGAAGTCTCAGAGGACCCCCCCCCCCCCCCATACCATTTTATACACGGTCTCCCCCCCCCACACCCACCCCCATCTCTCCGACTGACTTGTCATTAATACATAATTTCAAAAAAGGGGCAGGTGAAAGCTGTACGTCACGTGGCCTTTGTTAATATTGATTGTCAATTTTGTGAAATGTCTTTACCAGATGTTTGTCCATTCACATTCGGAGTGGCATAGTTAAATTGTGTTAGTGGCCTGATATTGGGGTAAAGTGGCCGAGGAATGCCTTCAACTACTGCCAGTGATTGTAGGCTGTAACCACGCTGAAAGGTCTCTTCTACCTTAAAACTATACATTACTACTATACGAGAGAGAGCTATACAAAAACTGTCTTTACTGACATTTCAACAATTTATAAGGAAGATACACAACAGGTAACTTCACTTATACACCTGCCATAATTTATCTTTTTCGTAACATTTGCCAACTTAATTAACGGTCATAAATTCCTCTTTCTCGTGGTACTTCAATTTGCCAACTTTGGTCGTACTTTGGCACAGTTCCTTCAAAGTTATCACTTAACAATATGTCTGCTCAAATGATGAATCGTTCTTGTCAACCCTTTCATGTCCATAACGTTTAGCGTTCCTGGCTTTTATATTACGTGAGTTTGTTTGCAGAAATGCAAGAAGTTCCATATTGTGGTCTTTATTGTAAGCGATCCTTTGATGTGATGCCGTCTGTGTCGCTGTGTGTAGCGTTATTTGACCCAAGGTCAACCAGTACTAATCCTGATATACAACTTTAGACGATAGCGTACTGCCACGGTACACACTCAAAGACTTCTCTGGTGGTGTAGTATGAGTTCGATGTAACCACGTGACAAGGAAAGATATTCTGCCGACAGGTCACAAAACTGTTTCACTGTAATGATGAGAAATGCATTTCTTCTCAGTCTCTGTAAAAAGTGAGCTTGAATCTGATATCACTAGTAGTAAAGTAAAAAAGACACCACTATCACCAATATTTGTAACATACCACATCGAACAACACCACTGTTAGTTTTGTCTATCTTAAAAAGCTGATAAAGCTGATAGCTCGGTTCCACAGTAGTATCTCACTGAAATACCAGACTGGACCATGATGTTCTGTGATTTGCCAAAATACTGGTAATGTGTGTGTGTGTGTGTGTGTGTGTGTGTGTGTGTGTGTGTGTGTGTGTGTGTGTGTGTGTGTGTATGTGTGTATGTGTGTGTGTGTGTGTGTGTGTGTGTGTTAATCGAGCTATGTGTCACACGAATGAGACCATGGCCTCTGGACGGTGTACCTTAGATGCTATTAATCCCTGTACGGATCGTCGCGTTTGTTCCGTCTGAGGAAAACTTTTGCCCTGGCGCCATGGCCTACGAGAATGAATTCAGAGTTCATGATCACGTATTAATAGAACGTTTTGTGGCAAGTACAATGGAGTGCCGTGTCTTCAGTATACTAGCTGTCAACAAGACTTAAAGGGACCTCTTGACATAGCAAGGTACGCTGATCTATAAAAGTAACCCTTTGAAAGAGAAACCAGGTTGTTCAGGTGTTTGTCATTCTGGAATGTGATAAGAGATTAACAAATGACTTTTGCAGGCAGCTCTAGGTCTTGGTACGCGACCTGTATACCTTAGATCATATACCCTACTCGATAAGGTCTATACGTTAGATATACTCCTGCAGCGAAGGACAGCTGTACAGCACAATTACGACGTCTATAAACCTAAACTGACCGAAATAATAGAGCTTTTTTTCGTATTACAGAACAAAATTCATACTTCGACATGTCATATATGCATACATTTACATCTCGTTGTCGGTATATTAACTGAGCGATGACGTAATCGTGTCGATGAAAACTTCCTCGTCGGGTGAAACCGCAAAATATTTTTGCAAATATATGATGTGATCGACTGCACCTGAGCTTTAATTTGGTTCAAAGAATATCACAAATTAAAGTTCATTCGTCTACCCTTTCAGACGATTAGAATCCCTTTTGTATCCCTCGACTTTGTCGTCGCGCCGACACTTTCTCCCTACTGGACCTCTGCCGTAAATCCTGCTCATTCCCTTACTCGCCGATGGTTAGTCTTATTTCAATCCAAGTAATAAAAAATCAGTCAAGCGTCAAACTGTTAGCACGT
>NC_135565.1:18372208-18377208 GCF_964340395.1 Glandiceps talaboti | reverse complement strand
TTAATATTCATGGGATGAATATTAATTAGAATATTAATATATTCATGGAATATATTTTCTTTGTTTTACCTTGAACTTCAAGTTCACCTTCTTTCATTTGTGTATTTGTTTGTAGTTGAGAATAGAAATGATAGATTTATAATCAGCATCTATAGTATTATTATGCACTCGACTTATATTAGGGGGTGATCCTATTTTTAAAAATGTTTCTCATTACTTTTTCATGGCAACTTTGGGTCGGTTTTTATTTTAAGTCAAAAAAAAAAATCATTATCTTCATGTTTCTCTGCCTCTCCTTTTCCTCCTCTCTATCTTCATTTTATTGGATGCCATGGTAACAAGTCCTTTCCCAGCTTCTATACACAATTGACATATTCTACGTTTACTCGAAAAACTTCCGTCACTAAAGAAATGTTATGTATAATCGTGAACAAGTGTCGTTGCTGCACCGCCATAACAAATGAGGTGATGTTACATTCCAAACACTTGTTTATTCTTGCCAGAGGGGGCACTGTTCTGCAAAATATCCAGGGCGGTCGTAAATAAAAAAGAATTATTTTGATGTTGGAGGTGAAAATTTGGATCGATCGGTAATGAGAAACAGAAAAAATATAGGGTCACCCTTATGTCATGTTTATTTCCATGAAATCGGCTTTCCCATTTTTGTATAATATCCAAGATTCTAATAATTCACTTTTCCTTGTTGTAATCATATATATGGCATTAAAAGCGACTCATCAAATTCAAACGTTATTTGTGTAACATGTTTTGCTCTCTCTTTTGTAGTTTATTTTTTTTTAAATCACGTCTTCGCATCATTTTAGACAAACTGTTCTGACCAGATAGATTGATTTTTTTTTCACTATACGGATGCCTAAAACGTTTTACCGAAACGTTTATCGTTGTATCACTTCTGTTCCTCATTCCTTCAGTCAGTGTAGACGAAACTTCGGCTTGTAATAAAACCCTATATACATCTAAAATAATTTTCAAAACATAATTTCAATAACAAGCTTTCAAGTCTAAGTTCTTGTTATTGTATTATTTGGTAAAACTGTTCTGGTTGGCACTAGACTTGGAATTCTGCGACCCGAGTTCAAACCTGGGTCACATATACTTTTTGTTTTCGAATCTTCGTTAGAGAATTCTGTATATTTAACAAAACTAATCAAACTGATTCGTTATTTTCAAACACACGGAAAGTGATACCTTTATGAACGATGGTCGAGGCCTGCCGTCAACCGGTACCTGTAGACTGTAACCTTGCTAAAAGTTCGCGTTTACATTAAAACTATGCCTTCAGACATTTTACAAGACATAACTGTAAAACATTGCCGTTTTCTGACATTTCACATGATATGGAGCTCTTTACAATAATAGCTCTAGAGATACTCAACTGACGCTGTACCTTCACTTATTTACCGGTCGTTATTTTATATCTTTCGTGATATTTACGGACTCATCAATTACCGGTTACAATTTTTTTTCTCGCGGTATTTCAATTTGCCAACTTTGGTCGTACTTTGGCATAGTTCCTTCAAGCCGTGTGACTTTACATGTTTGTTCAAATGACCGGTCGATGCCTCAATTCAGGTTCATAAAAGTTTAGCTTTTGTGGTTTTTCTGTTACGTGATTTTATATGCACAAATGAAGTAAGTACGGTGACTCTTACTGTAAGCAATCCTTTGATGTAATGCCGTCTGTATCTCTGTGCTGTGCGTCGTTTGACCTGAGGTCAGCAAATGATGGCTGAGGATAGTGTACTTAGTCTAGAGGCTATATGTTGCTTCGAATCTCCTTTTGTGTCTAGCTTAATGAGAAACTGAGGTGAAATTTCAATTTGAAACAAAGCCACCCATACAGTCATGTGTTTGTTAATCAATCACAGATTCTGCCCAGTGATAAGTTAGTATTTATTGAAGTAAGCAGTTACCTAATGTCCAAATATGGTACGTTTATATAATATCAGGCGGCTACTTATGCACTGTTTATATTATTCTAACAGTTGGAGGTTTACTAATTTGCATGAATAACTTTTAGTTTTCTCATTGCGCTAGACGAGGTGAAGAGAGATATTTAAGTTTCACGGATACCCTCTAGACTAGTGTATTGTACGTAACCATAGCATTCCGTGATTATGACGTATGAATTCGACTTGATGATGTCATAGTGGAACTATATAACCATTTTTAACGACAGAATAGTTAACATTTGTAGTATGTGTTTGTTTGTCGTTGGTGTCCGCTATCAATTCTGTAGGGATTGTTTAAGAATAAACGTAGTATTTTATTTAAATGGAAGAATTCAAGTATCGATCCTGACCTTCATTTAAAACAAACTTTTCAGGTGATACCGCCCTTATCTCTGTATATTACATTGTTAGGCCTGGTATGAGGTACAGACAAGTAGTTTCTTACATGTCTGCTGTGTATAAGGTAAACCAATGATGGCTGACGTGTTTTGAAGTATACAATAGACCCCATTGGAACAACGTAACGAGACATAGCCGGAGGTCTTAGGTACGATAAAGCTTGCTGGTGGTCTAAAGTACACACTGTCTCACCCCTTACCACACTAGGTGACGATTCGGATGGGGACACACACACACACACACACACACACACACACACACACACACACATGTACACACGATACAATTTCCCGTATTCACGCAACAAATAACCCAAACAGCATTCACAAACCCCTGTCGAGTTCATATGAAGGCCTGTGTAAAATTAGTTTTGTCACAGACAGGTAATTAAGTTACTTGTCTGTGGTTAACTTACTTGTCTGTGGTTTTGTAAATGTTTATCGTTGGTTTCTTGTTAAACGGTGCCTTTAACTGCTCTGGACTGTAATAGTGATATTCTTTCCGTCACTAATACATCCATGGTGCAGTTAGTAAGACTTGTTTTGAATACTCGCTACAACTCTTTTTCTTCTCCAGACATGTGGTTTCTGTCTTTGCTTGCTACACGAACTTTTAGGTCAAAGGTTTTATTTCAACTACAAATATCAAACTATGTTGATTTTCCAGAGGTCTATCCTCGTAACAATACAATACGACACCGTTCGGGACTGTTCGATCAGTGGAGTGGTTTACGAGAATGCAGGGTACAGGTAATAGTCTTGCTGCTAGACGTTCGGGCTTTCTTTCGATACTATAAGCGAAAGAAGTTCGCAGTGAGGGCTTGCCCGAATGTTCCATCCTCGATAGCGATTTCGGTCGTGTGTCGTACCCGGGTGTCGTATTGTATCGGAAGAACATCCGAGGTCTAGAAGATAGACTAGGTACAGGTGAAATTGTGTAGTACGCTTTACAACTTTGTGGCAAGTATGATGGAGTGTGTTTGATTAATTTGCAAGACAATAGTTGACAGGGGCGGTTCGATGCATCGGCGGAGAAAAGTACGATGCGGTTTGAGAGGATGCACAGTTCAGGTGAATTACAACTTTGCGGTGAGTTTACAAGACGTCTACAAGACAATGATTGTAAGGGGACAATTGACATGACATAGTACGCTGGTCTATAAAAGTGTCCTTTGAGAGAGTAACCCGGTTGTTCAGGTGTTTGTTGTTCTTAAATATGTGGTAGACTTGAGGTATAATCACTCTGTATTTTGCAGGCAGATGTAGATCGTGGTACACGACAACCCAACATGGTATAAATTATGACGTGTACCTTAGATACCGTCCTGTTACCTAGAGCGGTCATGAAATTACGACGGCTCAACCTCTGCCTAAATCAGACTGAATAAGAGCCTCGAGGACAAATCCTATTTCTCTACATAGCTACATATCATTGTCAAATTTAAAGGCCCATGTTTCAATCCCAGGTTCTCCGATTAGTGTTGTCTTATCATTTGATCTATACGGATTACATTGAATTTGTTCTGGAAGAACGTCGACCAACTTTTTTCAAACCACGCCAAACAATTTACAAAGTGGACAATTAATAGGAAATACTAACAACATCCTTCTTCCATCGCATTCGATAGTTTTATCTCATAACCCTAGATCTACCCCACTTTTTACTGGTACGGTCGACGTGAGTAATTTGGAGAGTCGCATTGATAAACGTTAGCCCTACGGATGATACTTACCCACATTTAATGGTAGCGTAATGCTACTAGTAGTACGAACAAATTCATCCCCCTTAACAATGAGTTTTAAAAGAAGAAGCAAATAACTCATATTTTTGGACAGCACTTAAATGTTTCACTGTCACACAGTAGTTCAACACAGAAATATCTCATTAAAATTTACATTGCAGCTTTTCGACCCTCGCTTTCTACATGGATAGTGAATATAGGACCTCTAACCAATTAAAATACCCTAATTAATTGAAATAAATAAATTTTAAATAAACATAAGAAACATAACAGTCTAGATATACAAAAATCAAAAGTATAATAGGTGCATATTTAAACCTAGCTCTCCAATTATACATAACATACAACCATTTCATTAATACTAAGTGAAGCATTTAGTACATGGTTTATAGAAAATGACCAAAAATGTTCACCAGCTTGGTGGATCAAATGATTTACAAATGTTATAGCATGCAAACAGTTCAAAACTTTATAGCATTGAGCTTTTGATCTGTCTTGGTCGACGATCAGTTCAAAGTTCTTAGCATTGTGCTTTCTGTCTTGTCGAAGATCCTTATCAGAATGACAAATTCCATAGTTACAGCTGACCACTAGGTGGCGGTATGATCCGTCTTGTCGACAGTCCTCATCAGAATGACAAATTCCATAGTTACAGCTGGCCAACTTACAGCTTACACCTGGTTTATAGTACTCACGCACGTCAAATTGTGTTGTAAGTTGGAGTACAGTCCCCTCTATCACCCTACCGATAGAGGGACTGTGGGTACGTCCAGTAAATAAGACCTTTCAGTCTCTGACATTGCTTCTCACAAGTATTTGCTGCAATTATAGGTATATATATAAATGAACACACCACTTTTAACTGGTGGTGTTTGAACTGTACATCT
>NC_135565.1:17959708-18062208 GCF_964340395.1 Glandiceps talaboti | reverse complement strand
TATCGCGATTCATTTCACTGATCACAACACTCAAATTGCCATATACAGTTATATATATATATACTTTATAAAGTTGCCGTTGGTGACGCTCCGACTGTCTACGCTAAGCGTGCGTAATGAGCGTACGTACAAACGTACGCTATCCCTATAGTGGTCTGAGATTATCCGAGCGCCACCAACGACTAATTCACTTTTCACAATGCAGATTCCAGTAACGGTACATTAGGAAGAACACATATTCAATGTACATGATACATTTGTCCATATGTGAATAAAATGCCAATACCATGACAAATAGCTGCTGGGCTAGGAGTAACTAGGATTACCACTATCTTCGAACAAGATTATTAAAACTCACAGAAACTTTCTCGGAAAATATTTGTGAGGACTACTGACACATTTCGAAAACAATCAATCGTGACGTAAACAAAGCAAACTCTTTATTCTACTTCTCTGGATACCCATAACACACAGTCACGTGTAAGCTTAGACTCTCTCACAGTCCTCGTAGCATCAATTCGCTGAAAGGGTTGTTTTGTATGTACCGATATCTACTGCTTCATTGTACTGTGGGCCATCATCGAATACATAGGGCTTATCATTTGTTGATGTGTTACTGCGATGGGGCATTGCAATAACACTGAGTCGCAGTAACATGTCAACAAATGATTAGCCCTATGTAGTCGATGAGGGCCCACAGTACAAGTATGCAGAAGATATCGGTACACACAAAACAGTTAATAGCGATGCTCCCGAGAGCAAGTGAGCTAATATTCTATTCAAGGACGGTCATGATACAAAATAATGGGATTATTAGGTATTTACGAACATTAAAAAAATACCATCACCGGTGTTTGCTCCCGTTTGTGTATCATGAGCAACCTTGAACAGAATATTAGCTCACAACTGACTGTGCCACGGTACATGATAACGTAACTAAAACGTACGTACCACAAAGCGGATATCAATACCGTAAAGAAATGATGTGCTAATCATATGCAAAGCATTAGATATTAGATTAAGATAACAAAGACATCACGTGACATATGAGTAATATGCGTATTACGTAATATTTGTTTTCTTTCATATACAGAAACTCTACCATTTGTTTTAATTACTATCAAAGGAAACTGAATGAAACCATAGTATCTCCCTCCCCTTAACATTTCATGTGATTATACCTGTATTAGGATTCATAAATAGTGTAGTTTTCCATTCCATAATATTCCATCTTTTCCTAGAGTATAAAGTTTACAGTTTGAAGAGTAGCATTGTTCATATATAGCGGCCACACCCTATAGGAGGAGGGTCTATGGATAGTTTATTTGCAATGAAGGCCACAGGCCCAAAGAGCTTATACAACACAAAATATACAGTTCAGAAATTATAATGAAGCAGAGTATGAAACTTGGGTTTTCATTTTGAAAGAATAATAAGTGAAACATGTCAACTCAGTGACATTTTGTGAGCTTACCAGTGATATAAATTTATCACATGAAGGGTTTTCGTAAAACCAGCTCCTCCTCAATTACAGAAACGAGTATCATTTCTTAGCATTCTGTTCTCGTTATAATGAATTGAGAAGGAAATTCCTCCAAAAATTTGATTATAGCCAATAATAGTAACGAATTGCGGTTAAGAAAATCAAAATACTCACCTGTTTTTGTTTCTGTTGTTAAACTACAAATCGACAATGTTGAGAAGAGTGCTGTCTTGAGAGTCTCGGCTAAGAATGTTTGGACCACACGTCGTTGGTAATATTTATATGTTGCTTATTACCTCCAGTGTCATGTTTTGATTGGTTGATGCTACGATACCGCCAAGATTGTAAAGATTGGGTGATGAAATTTATGAATAATTATTAACTTGTCAGATTTAATTTGAAAAATACTACAAACAACTTGGACCCTTCGGGTTTTGTTGTTACATAATCTCGCACAACTCGGAGATATCGCGTGAGTTAAAAATCAATCATTAACACTGAAAGCTGAACATATCATCATTTTGGTAGCTACTGGTGAAATTTGAAGTGGTATTGTTATGAAGACCTTATGTGTAAAACAAAGGAACGGTTAGTGACTGAGTTCTCGGTAATATGGTTAACACAAATAAAAGCTTTTAAGTCACTGACGGTGACTTCAAACAATTACGGTTGCCATGGTAATACTACAACCAAATCAAAACAAAGACATAGACTAAAGTGTGCAGTCGAACATTTCAGGTAAAATTTTCAAGAAAATGGTTACAACTTAGTTTAAACATTCTTCGAGGTTGTCTCCTAACATGGCAAGTCCGTACTCTCTAGACTCTGCGTTATCGGCCATACTCAGACATGCAGTTTTACCCATGGAGGTATAATGAGATTCCATGGTTTACCATATCATAAACAGTATAATTAACATCAATAAACCTGGCTGAATATAGCTGTACGTGTCCTATGAACTGTGAACTATGAACTATTCTATAGGTCATGTGGCTTCTTGAGAACGTGTATGTCTTGAGTTATGCCCTAGAACTGTTGAAGTATATATTCTGTTCGTATCACGGTGTGTACGTTGTGAGCTTATTTTTATTTTTATTTTTTATTTTAATACTTCCAAAAGACAATGTATTCATTAGCCTATACCCCATGCGGGTTTGATTTCTTTTTTTTACATTCGTACGCGTCTTTCCAGGCTAACACTTTGTCTGGTTTCAGCACAGGTGCTCGTGAATTGAAGTTGTTAGGTCACGTGGCAGAGAACGACGGAAATATGGAGAACTACGACAGTGGGACCTTCAGGCCGAACATCGAGCCTGTTACATAGGAAGAAATAACAGCCCTGGTTTGCGAGAATGAGACCACGTTGACATCCAAAGTACGACGATGTGGTTATTTCAAACGCACTGAAGAAAACATATTTATATATAAATATTTTGACCACAGATATTCTACGTAACGTGAGTGAATACTCCTCACCCCACCTCCACCCCATTGACCTTAATTCTACATAAATTTAAGGAGCAGTACAGCACTCATTTTTGTGCTTGAACTTTACTCTCGACTTGAAGTTGTCCGTTAGCTGCTTTTCTTAATTAAATGCTGAGTACATAAATACTTAAACAAGGTTAATTTCCGTTCAGTTTGTAAGAATGACTGCAACACTCTATAAAGTTATATGTATTTTTTATTTACATAGTCATACTTGGTAAGAAACGAGAAAAATTGGAGTGTATTAAGTTTTCCCGATATCAAAATGGTGATCCCATGAGTCGAACACCGAAAATACCCGAAAATAAACGAATTGAACCGATCGCGGGGTAAACAAAGAAATCGAGCAGTATTCACTATATCAGATTTTAATCAGATTGTTGAATCGTGAACGACTTCTGTTTATATCGGTTAAATATAAATTATGACTACAAGTCATCTTGACGTTGTTCACGATGTCCATTCGATGTATGGTCATTGTTGAACATTAGGATTATATACCGTAAGGTGAACAAACATGTGACGTCATAGAGAATGACGTCACGGAATACATGCATGTATCTATCAAATCTTCTTGGGCGTCAGAGTGGTTGTTATCCAGGGTTGTGTGTGACGTGAGGTTGTTGTTCGTATCACTGTACTGATACTATATTATGCTATTCTACAGTTCTTCAAAATCATAAGTTTGTGTGTTGTCACATACGGGTGGTGGTGGTGGTGGTGGTGTTGGTGGTGGTGGTGGTGGTGGTGGTGGTGGTGGTGGTGGTGCAAATCGCAATGATATCATATAGTAACGAGTCTAACTATAAGACTAGTATATGCTATCAATATTCATTCTCGCAAACCAGAGCTACACCGTTCCAAATGAAGTGGGACGGCTCACGGTGCCGTAAAACAAGCCGTGGTTTGCGACGATGTAAATATTACTATCAGTTGACTATTGGTTTCTATAGAGTGTCTGTTTGATGACATCCCCAAGTATCCCCACTTTTGTGTAAGGTGTGAACTAACTTTTATCTCAAGGTCAGAACTTAAATGTAAACACCTGTGTGAGTTTGTGTATCAAAGGTCAATGGGTCACACTGATTTCAATATTATGGCGGATATATTTAATTTACATTAACATGGAATGACCGTGAAATTTAAATCAATATCTCGAATCTACATAACATAATTATTTGTTTGTTAATCGATGGATTTTGAAGAAGAAATTATTAATTGTTTTCAATTTTTGAACGCTATGATACGAAGAGTAAGTGTATGCATGGCGATAGGCGAACACTATATTACGTAACTTGATATATTGATGAACGATAATTTGGTTGTTATAGTAACCATGGACGTTCAAAGTCGTTGGCCGGTAAACTGCGCAAAGAATGAGTGGTACAAAAAGTGGCGGGAAATGAGAGCACGACACTGTAAAAATATGGTCACGGAGTCATCAATACAATGTAGTTATAATTGATAACGTGTGGGATTTACTAGTACATAGACGAAACTGTTGAGAAGCTGGGTTGTATTGTCATCGGTGTGATATACACATTTTCTATTTATTCAGTATCACATCATGTCTGGTTGAGGTTGTTCATGCAAGTGTATATTATGTTTTTCAACTTTCATGTCCAATTTTGTCATTTTACCAGTACGCCAAAAGAAATTGACAAGTCCATAGTGATGGTGTAGACACATCTGGATATTTTTGTTCTATGAATACGAACAATATGCACAATCGGAGTAAAAGGTAGACAACCGGAAAAACTATTTACAAGAACCCACTCGTATGTGCGGCCGACCACCACCCATTCCCGGATCCCGCACGCCATGCACTCTCAAAGTCCTTGTATTGCGCCACCAACGGTCACCAGCCGCACACAATTACATCCATGTATGACATAGATTTTGGCCAGAAAACCTCATTTCACCGATCCCCGAAGTTGGCATTAACAGCAAAAAAAACCTCTCCACTGGGTATACAATGTATACGGTCCTGCAACTTTTGCTTCTACAATATTGTTGCCGTACCCCCCACCCCACCTTTCGGGTCATTTGTCCTGTTTACGTCATGCAACAGAAAAAATTTGATTTCACTCCAAATTCAATATTATTAGTCACAAGCACGATTTGACATTTTGAATTAACAAAACAATTAATCAAAATGCCTGACAAATATGTTTGATTTGATATTGATCTAGATATCAAACAACCTGTCACTAGTGTGACTCAAGGCAAACAAGAAATGTTGACATTTTCACAACCTATTTCGCCTACATTGTCATGAATGTTTGTCTCTCGTCAATACGTAGATTCGTTCGACATTCAAAGATCGCATTACTAATGCTAGAACCATGCAGATGATAAATATGACAATGATATGTCCAGTACAGTGATTACAGTCACCCACTCGTTGCCACATCGTACCCCTCCTATTCCTGGCCAATGAAATCGTGTTTTATGAATGCATCAAAGATTGCTATATTCTGCCAATATTTTGTAAATTATTAGAAGAAGTCATTATAATCTTATGACCCGGTGTAATAGAAATAATTTCTTCCTTTGCAGACGTGTCCACTGTAGGTTTACCGGTGACGACCTGATCAAGAGATGTTGGGGAGCAAATTTAAAGTAACGGTCAACTCAAAGTTTGTTCAGCGAAAGGTCGTTGTTTGGAATATTTCACTATTCAACCGGTAACCTACCGCTACTTATAATCAACAGCTACGGTATAAAGCTATGTGTTGAATGATATCGATGGTCAATATTCCAGCCTGAGTCTACCACACCAACCACGAAATGGTTGAGTCCAGTAACCTGGCAATATTGTATAAAGTAAAAACAGTACATTCCCTGCATTGTCGCATTATCTGCTTTGAGTCTGGTGGATTCACATTATTATCTCGACTTTATAAATCTGAAATAACGTGACTCGGCGATAGAATTACATTTCCAAACACCTGTTGTTGCCGTGATAGGTAAGTACTAATTAAAATGTTGTATACGTTTCCAGAAAATATCGTGACTGTTTGGAGAATTTGGGGTACATGGTTTTGTACTGAAGTATATCCACAGTTAATGTGTTCCTTAAAAATACCACAGACAAACAATAAATAGTGAACTTTAGGAATTCGTATCTACGAGTAGTTGACTAACAGGTGGATTCGTCAATAGTCTGTAAAAATTTTCCAAAATATTTAGTGAAAGGTTTTTGTTATGTTGTGGGTAATAATAGCGACCAACTCTGAGTTTCTTAATTAGCTTGTCTAACTGAGTGATCACACCACGTCGTCCTCAGTAATACATCTAATACTGTGTTATAAAGGATATTGATATGTTGTGACGTGTCATTTGTTGTTGATTAACGTGTTATCTTCTATCATTACCGTCATTACTAAAATGTTTTACAGAAATCAGCACCGATTTCAAGATTGATATTCAGCTTTTCAAGACTCGTCAGTTGACCAATATTGACATGTGGATGTTTCAAATCAATTTCCTATATTTACACTTGTCGTGTATAAATTTAACATTTTCGAAAACTACTGTCTTTCTCTCCACCTGAGCTTTGACAGCTCAAAAATAGCGCAACAATGTATCTTTTATAATTTCTGTACTGTTCTGTTGTAGTTTCTGATCGCTTCCTCTTGTATTTTGTTACAAGGTAATTGTTTTTAAAAAGTTGTTTTCACGACTGGTTACCACAAACCGAATTTCTGTATCAAAATGGTGTACAAGTAGTGACACAACGAATTGTATTCTCATACACAGACATGTACCGTAGAGGGCCAAATCCACCAGGACCTGCAGGGGGGCCAGGAAGAGGACCAAACCCACCAGGACCTGCAGGAGGGCCAGGAAGAGGACCAAACCCACCGGGACCAGTTGGTGGGCCAGGAAGAGGACCGAACCCACCAGGACCTGCAGGAGGGCCAGGAAGAGGACCAAACCCACCGGGGCCAGTTGGCGGGCCAGGTAGAGGACCAAATCCACCAGGACCTGCAGGGGGTCCTGGTCGTGGATATAATCCCCCAGGACCAGCAGGAGGCCCGGGAAGATTCTGAGTTTTTTACGTACGCTGACATCGGTCGTCTTTCCACCCTTGTTGGCTCATTGTTTATGTTATTCATCTATTGTATTTGAAGTAATCTTTATACTGTATTACTTTTAACACACTGACTGGACGATGTATGTCTACAACTGACTGGAGGGAATAATAAAACTGATTTATACTGCTTTCCATTGCCAGTCTACTTATTTCAAATCAGTGTCGGTATCCTACAGTTTTTGTCATATCACATATGCGGACAGAGTCCTTATCGTTGAATGTATATGCGAAGAATTGGCAAGGTAAAACCAAACGAATTTTTTAAAGAATTATCGTGATCGGGCATACCTTATCCAAGTAAATCGGCTTGGACAGATGTGGGATATTTTACTTGAAATTCCTTTCATGCTAGCCTTTACCATGTCTTTGATTTTGACAAATTATTTGCTATAAATAGGTCAGACCGTGTCAAATGGGGTCAAAGGTCAATAATATTGCAGAGTGTCGTAAAGCCGGCTTCCCATTGTTAGTGACTCAACGCAATCAACAGACAGAAGAATAAATAAAACGACATTTAAATCAAAACAATTTCATTATGCTGTATATTGTCGATTAAATCACCAAAGGATAACCAGAAAGTTTACATGTACAATATTTGGACAATACAGTAATTGTCAACATTGATAAATTGTCTGTATAAATATACTTCACAATAACGTCTTGTTTAAAAGGTATAATGATATCTTTTACTTGAACATCTCAAATCATATACATTGTATTCCCGCCTAAATATGACAATAGTTTTGAAAATGTTTGCTGCAGTAAATACATTGACACACTCCTGAGAGTGACCGCTGATATGTATGTAATGGGA
Organism: Glandiceps talaboti; assembly: GCF_964340395.1. NCBI lineage: Eukaryota > Metazoa > Hemichordata > Enteropneusta > Spengelidae > Glandiceps > Glandiceps talaboti. The sequence goes on along the minus strand of NC_135565.1, from coordinate 18,054,324 downwards.
AAGTCAAAATCCACGACATTATTGGAATAAATTTTACCTCTTTGACCTTCCATCATAATTAATTCTGACAAAAATTTAACAGCCAAATAATAACGTTAATAGAGATTATCAGACATAAATTTAGGTTGTATTATATTATACGCGGAGATATTAAAACAATAAATTTACTGTTTCCCTGACAGGCTATAATGATATATTGCTAACTCATTGAATACCCATATCGACTTAGACTGTAAGATAGCGTCACTGGGGAGTGGTCGCTTGTAATTTCTTCTCTCCAACTAGGCTGGCTGTAGCGCTAATAATGTATGGTAAAATGTGCAGGGCAGACGACCTGATTTAGAGGCGGCTTTAAGTATTTATGTTTCTCGAGCGATCAAATATTTCTTGACTTTTTAAATGACGCCCTCTATGGCCTCTATCTTAATCTCAAATGAATGATATGCATTACTCAGGGAAAGGTATTGACATATGTCATGCAATATTTGATAAAAATACGATATATTCACTCTAAATATATAGTTAATTCTTAGCCAGTTTTTAAAGGCTATCCGAATGATTACCAGTACCACTAGCTAGAGTCTGTTTATATACAATATGTAAATGAGTACAAGGCCACTCTGTAAATGTTACTGAAGTACTGCACTGCACTGGATACCTATTCAATAACCTAGAAAGTAAAAAGAATATCTAAGGGTATATTATTAATAGTTCCTATATCATAGGTTTCTAGTCCAAGTCTTAAATAACTAAATAACTTAGTAAAAAAGTTATACAACGATATAAACCCTGTCATTCCAAATGAACACCATTGACATAATAATTAAATAATTAAATCATTTAGTCGACAATGTTGTGAGATTGATCAAATTTTCGAAGTTTAAAGTGATTTCCATCCACAAACCACAGGGGCACGTATCATTGATTAGATTGCCGTTTTCGTAGGAAAATATCGTACGAATTCTGCTGCTACAAATATCAATCTCTATACTGTACTAGTAGAAATATTTTCTCCTTACAGGTAGGAATATATAGTCAAAAGGTTGTTATAATAATTTTATTTCGATTGAAAACAACAATCTATGAAATATTACACGCCCCTATGCCAAAAACACCCCCGACCAGGTTGAGTTCATAAATATTCAAACTGTTTCTCTGTATATGCGTAATATTGACTTGTTTCCATACACGTATGTTCACAACCCATACTGCATATCTTCGGCAGGTGTCAGTTTGATCTTCTGGATAGGGGTGACACTCCTAGATGTTACAGGAGACGATGACAGAAACCTCCTTGTCAACAGAGTCAAGATGGCGGCCAAGAATTCTACAATTTCGAATACTGTTATCATAGAGACACCAATCCACAAACCAAGCTGCCCCCCTATGTCACTGAGTAAATCGAATTCCTGTTAGCCAATGAAAATAGGAACACAGTGTTACGTCATAGTAATGATACCAAATTACATATGCACAATTGATAATAACTTAACAAAAAAAAGGATTTTAAAAATTCGGTTGTAATGGAGTAGACGCCGAGTCCATTTACGTTCATTGTTTGTTTATTTGGATGGTGTTGCTGCTGTTGGTATCGTCGCCGTCGTCGTCGTTGTTGTTGTTGTTGTTGTTGTTGTTGTTGTTGTTGTTGTTGTTATTCTTACTGTACAACATCAAATAGGTCATAAAAATCCCCTTAAACCGATACTTAGTCAAACCCTTCAATCCTATTAAAGTGAAATGATCATTTTACTGTTTTAATCTCTCTCTCTTTTTGACATTCTATCATTTCCCATGACCCCAAAACGTATTTTTAAAAATTGAAATTATTTACCGTATACGCTGGAGACTCTTTGATCGATTGATAATTCAGTTCTTCGAAAAAAATCTGTAATCGAACTACATTGTTCCTGAAACCATAAAAAAAGTTTTTGCATAAATAGACTGATATGGATATCATGTGTATAATGATTTTACAAATGTATAACCTGTATACATATGTGGTGGAAGCAAAAGAATATGAAACGAGATATGAATTCTGACGTCACAGAGATCTTAGTTTGGCTGGACTGTGTTTTGTATAATGGATTAATTCCCCTATTCTTTATTCACATATTAATCTAAACTGAAAATTTAACATTTTTGTATAAACATTTTTTCACTACAATACTATGGGGATGTATTCGGGTAGGTATATATGTTGAGGCATGTAATCTAACCTTGGGCTATTAGTATATCAAGTTGTAACCTGTTATATAGCATCGTAGAATGTATTAACTAATTGTGTGTGTGTGTGTGTGTGTGTGTGTGTATGTGTGTGTGTGTGTGTGTGTGAGGAGGGAGGGAGAGAGAGAGAGAGAGGGGGGGACGGACGGACGGACGGGCAGACAGACAGACAGACAGACAGACAGACAGACAGACAGACAGACAGACAGACAGACAGACAGACAGAGTGATGAAATGAAAAAAATATGGGTAAATTAGACTTCCGATGAGCATGTTCCAAGTCACCAATACTAATTACTAGTAAGTCGACTCATACATCAGGTGTAACTAATGTATATCAACAAATTGGGTATTCAGGTGACTTTACATATACAGACATATACTTACTGAGTCCATGCATTTATATCATGCGTATGTCTGGCTTTAGGCAGACGGTTCTCCAATTTCTTATGCATCGTATCCTTTGTGAGCAGAAGAGATGAAGACATTTAGATTTCATGGCAAAAGATAAATAACCCGATATTTCGTTATTTCAAATCTTGGGTAAACACTTTTTTAACAACACGTTGTTTGACAGGGTGCACAGCAATTAATAATGTGATAACCCTATCATTTACAAGTTCACGGATTGTAAAGAAAACAGAACTAGTAGATCATGACTAAAGTCCTCATTAAAATATGTATGTAAATCAATTATTCAAGTTCTCACTTTGTAGTTTTCTGCTGGCCACTTCGCAAAACTCATGCTGGAAATGTAGGACTTCTCCCTGAAAGAAAAAGTGAATGACTATAAGTAGGCATCTTTTACAAGAGTCAATAGGCCTTTCCAAAATTTGTCATGGTGGCGCTCTACTTCCTGTCTGTGTGCACCTTGGGGGTATACATGGTATAGGTTACTCAGTAATCATAGAGCATTGCTGCTTTCCTCTATGTCTGAACAATATGTAAAACATCCCTGATTCACACTTCTACAGAATACCAAGAGACAAAACTCTTAAGAAACAGTACTATGAGGTGATGATACCTCCGATTTGAGCTAGGGCGCTGTATTATCAATTTCCTGTTTGCAGTCAGACGAGAAACTTAAACAAACACAACACACAGGCACACATGCCCCCCCCCCCCCACACACACACACACAAATACATGCACACACATGCACGAGCGCGCGTGCAAACACACAGACACAGACACACACACTCACACTCAAATGTTGCTCTTTTTGCACGCATGCGCACCATTATTTCATCTCTACCTATGAAATGATTTTTATCCCAAACGTCAGTAATTTTATGAATATTAGGGTCTGTGTGTTATCTATAATTTTTGAACTCACATACAGGTAAACATTCCTCCAACTTACTGGCATGGTTGAGGGCAGTCACACTCCAGTTCATCAGAATCAAACTTTAAATTTATGTAATTGTAACACAGCTTATCTGAAAATAAAGAATAAGATATTTCATTGTATGGTCGGGGGCAATCTGATCAGATGTAGATTACACCAGAGTAATTACTCTGGATTACATGGCGGCATGATTTCTTTTTGGCTGTTACGTTTACTGTCCTTTGCGCTTTGTGAGCGCTCGTTACACAAAAGAACAAACGATAGTAAAGGTAATAGCCAAAAAGAAATCGCGTAGTGTACACTACATCGGATTTTAATCAGATTGGGTGGGGGCATCAGTTATACAACTGAGTAGGGTATAAGCATGATGAAGGCACACGCTTTGGTACCACAAGTCTGGATTGCAACTGATTTGAAACATTTAGCACGTCTGTAACTAAGAAGAGTTTCGTTTAGTTTGACTCTAACGAAAAACAGCAGGTTTTCCACGGAGTACTCTGGACTTCCCCTGTCACTGAAAACTTATTTTATTGGACTATACAAGATGTCAAATGGTTAAAACCTATATTATCGTACAATAACAGATCGATGGATGAGAACATTTTGTAAAACTCTGATTGTCAGAGCGCTCTGACGACTCATACACTGAATTCAAGATTGTACTGGTGTATTCCAAGCCAAATGGTGGAGGATAACTGATGAGATATTGGGCATTGATGGTTTATTCAAACTGTATATGTACACACAATCTGCCGACCCCTACACACAGCAAAGTTGTGTACCTCTGTTCTACCAGTCTAGTGCTATCCTTTATCGAATCTCAAGATCTCCCTTTCAACTGTGTGCACTCTGCAAGTTGTCGGGATAATTCCTCACGTCACTGTCGTTTCTTTGCCAATGTACGATTTCAAATCTGTCTCCGAGTAAAACTGTGTCTGTCTCAAATCTAAACTTTTAATCCCATAATTGATGCTGGCAAACGAGGGAAGTATTGTGTGATTCGTATAAAAATTACCTTTATTATTAGCCAGTATATTACATGGTTCGATGCCTGCCTCCACAGCTTCAGTCGGTGTAGGAAAGTCTGGATCACTGCATGTACAGTTACTGATCAGCTGATCTTGGTAACAACTCTTTTCACAGGACTGGAACAGAATTATGAATAAATTAATGACGTCACGACATATCATAGATTGCTGATCTGCAAGTGATTTCATTGGCACTGCTGTCTGGTTTGCATTATGGAGATGATCCCAGTTTATATGGATTTTCATTTAAGCTATAGTGTTTATCGGTAGCCTAAGGGCTTACAGAGTATGCTGGACCATAGACATTGGAGACACTATGATTGAACTATTTATCGACTATCTCCAGGATGAAATTAATGATATCCCGGTTATCTATTTTTTGTTGTTGATTTGGCCAATGTAAACTATTAACATACTTCTTTATCTTGCACACTTACATAACTTAAAATACTTGTCATTATTAATTCAATAAAGAGTCAAACTATCAAATAAACTTATTATGAAAAAAAAGTTACCTGGACTGAATAATTGACACCGAACCTTTTAATGTAAACGTTGTTACTGTATCGATCGACAACGTCGCCATTCATTTCAACACATTCGCCGTAGGGGGCGGGCTGTCGTTCAATTTCCACCTGCAAAGGCAAGGAATCAACCAGGAATCAGGTATGCAAAGTAAATCCAGAAGAGGGGTCGTGTAGTCTATCATTTACGCACGGACAGAAACCATTCGTAAGCTTTCATCATATTATCGTCAGAATACATAATTTGTAGTGTGAACATGTTTCCGTTGTTTCAAGTTTTCACCTATTTATGATGGACGTCATCCACAGATTAGATAACATGTACCATTACTCACCAGTCTCATCCCAATTTCCGTAGCAAACCCTGGAGATACAGCTATCCCATTATCCTCTGCGAACGGGAATATATTCTGCGGCGTAATCGCTACACGTATCCCAGCAGTCTCCGTGATGTCAGTTAGATACTCATGTTGTGCTATGTACAGTTCTAAAGTCAAACCTACAACAAAGTCAACAGAGTAAGTAAAATTACACTATGAACTAATGTATATGACTTTACAACATATCGTTGTTGATTCCGTTTCTAAAGTTATTTGTTTGTCTCTCTGTCTGTCTGTCTGTCTGTCTGTCTGTCTGTCTGTCTGTCTGTCTGTCTGTCTGTTTGTTTGTTTGTTTGTTTACTTGTTTATTTTTTATTCATTAATTAATTTATTTATTACTCTTTTATTTGCCTATTTATTTGGTTATTTAGGGAGAATACATACGTAAACAGTCTGTAACTGGGGCCCTATTTTCAACGAAGTTAGTAACCAAAATATGAAAACATGTATAAAATCCATACGAACACTTGCTTCCGAAGCATCTGGGTCAACATAGCGTCAACACAATCACGTTGAGATGGTTATGTATGCGCGATTGGGCACTGAAAACGAGACTTAGATGGTTTTTTGAACTTTGAACTTTGTAGGTACCCAAAATAGTATAATTATGATAAACGTCTTGTTTACATCACGTATACCATTCGTCAGATGATTTGTTGTACTTTGAATCTACAATAACACTAATAAATTTCAAGGAGAAAGAAAATTGACTCCAAACATAGACTGTCGACAGTCGTTCGTGCCTTTTTTGCTACGTTTTATCTAAAGCTAAAGTCGTCGCCTCGCTCCGATCCGGACCAATACTATAACAGTGACTGTTAACCGCGTACTGATCAGCTAGTGCCACTCACAGTTCGTGCTTGATCGGCAATCACAGTTCGAGTCGTGCCCGGCTTCGGCAATCACAGTTCCTATCGGTACGCATTAGTATTCAGTGCTACGGAGCGAGGCGACGACTTTGATTTAGATGAAACGAGCAAAAAAGGCACGAACGATTGTCGACAGTCTACTCCAAACACTATAAAGTCACAAACGTTACTCCGCCCTTTTAAAGGATAGTATGAGATAGTACATTTGTTGAAGTTATCGAATTCACTCTAAGCTTTAAAAGTAGTCAAATCCTCGTGTCAAACCCCACTCATAAAAAAACATCATGAATGTATCTAAAATGTGGTATGTTATGGCAATCCCAAAGAGCTACGCAATAGCCACTTTAAATTAGTCCCAAAGCAAAAGAAAAATATTTGCAAAGGGTGAGTATAAACAGCATATTTTGGTGGAAATCACGCTGAGATAAAATGCACTTTAAATGTAAGAAAAAACACGTATTGATGTGTTATATGAATAACGTGTTAATCATCTTTCTAATAAATTTACTTTCTGCAGTTTTACCACTGAACCCGAAGCTAAATAAAAGTGCAGTATAAAATACATTTTGTATACATTATAGTGTGCTACGTCTCTTAAGGACTCATACTGTGCTGTACAATAGACAAACAGTTTTCAAAACCAACCCTAAAGCAAAATACCTATTTTTTTAAAAGTTTTAGTGCAATATGGACAACGTCATGCTTTCTGCTTTTACTAAGACAGCACAGTTTTAATGATAATCCCGAAACGAAATAATAGAGTTTGTGAAATGTCATTAAGCCTCTTTGCTTCGTTATTGGATACTAATCTCATGCAAAATCTGAATCCGAATGAGAGTGTTGTCTTTTTAAACCAAAACTTGATATAACGTGTCGTGGTACGGAAGAGCTAGGAGCCATGAATTAAAATTAAGCGTCTTGTTTACACCGTAACATGACAAGACTTGTCAGCGGATGGAAAAGCCAGTAGCGAAAACGGAAATGATTTGACGCACGGTATGGACGATAACCAATCCCAAATCAACATGGGAGTGATGTCTTTTGGCACATTAGCATGACGTGGTTTGTCGAAGCATGTAAGAATCGGTAGTGAGAACGGAAATGAGTCGACACACTGTCTATTTGGATGATTCTTATTACACCATATGTCTACTAAATAAGATACTTCTCATATCTATTATAGATGGTTTGTCAGCACGAGATAAGAAAAGGAAACATCATTTGGCTAAAATTACATAAATGTTGGTGAGAAAAGAACAATAAAGTCCCAATGTACGATATGTTACAACCATGCATGGCTGATTAGAAATTACCTTGGTCAGCTGTACATTGTACAATTAAGAAACGAGTTTTCATATTCATGCTATATATTGTATTCACAACGTGGACGCGCGCACGCGCGCGCGCGTGCGTGCGTGCGTGCGTGCGTGTGTGCGTGTGCTGTGCACACAGCGAAGTTTGTTTTTAGTTTATTTGATATTAAGTTTTATAGTGACTCTACGTATACAGTGTCAACTTGAACTCACCATACGTCAATCCTGGTCTATTTGTCTTCAACGACGATCCATCCTTACCAGAGTTGAAGACATAACAATTACCATACGCCGAATTTGGTAAACTGGTGAAGTTTCTATTGAAGTTTGTTAAAAGGAAAACTATCAGAGATAAAATCTATTTACGTTAGTGTGTCCTTTAACAATATAACATCGAAGGAAATGATACAGCAAATAGACAAGCAGGCTGGTAGGCTGGTAGGCAGACAGACAGACAGACAGACAGACAGACAGACAGACAGACAGACAGACAGACGTACATACATACATACATACATACATACATACATACATACATACATACAGACAGACAGACAGACAGACAGACGTACATACATACATACATACATACATACATACATACATACATACATGCATGCATACAGACAGACAGACAGACAGACAGTCAGACACAGACAGACATACAGAGACAGACAGACAGACAGACAGACAGACAGACAGACAGACAGACAGACAATTTAGTAGACGAACATATTTACCAACAGAACGGAAGATTGGCGTACAGTAACGCTACAGTATGGTTTCACATGCGAACGGACGGACAATAGCCTAAAAAGTTATTCAAAGTACAATGTCACCAACTTGAAAAATGTCTTTATATGTCTCTAAACACGTAAATGTAAATAAAAGGGACAAATTAGAGAGACTGTGAACGCACAGAAACATGTTAATGTACAGTATTCAGTCAGGAGAAACAAAAAGAGAAAAACATCAAAATACAGAGAGTGGAGATAACATGTTACTACTCACACCGGAGAACAGGGGTAACCTTTCCAGATACAATCAACTAACATATCCTTGATATCATGTCCCATTTGTTGTCTCTCACTCTCGTTCTTCTTCGCCATGTGACGACGTAGTGACTTCTGCTGTTCAAAGGCCCAATCCATACCCTGGTAAAAGTCACTTTGAAGCATCTGGTCATCCCAATCAAACTAGAATTCAAAAACAGAATGTATATCATTCATCATTTGTAGTTAGTCTATCACTGTTTTACTGGTACAACGTATAGAAATTAAAATATTTTTGCTCAAACTTACAACGGATTTCTATTTAGTAACACAATCACCCAAGATAGCAACAACGTCTTTTCTTGTTGTTTGAACACCAATATACTTGCAGCCCGGTGTTTTTTGGCTGGCTCTTTGCATGACGGAGAATGGAGGGGTAATTGTCAGAATCGAGTCCCGGATTACTCCGTATGCAAGCAGCACTAGTTGTGAGGTAACCATTGGAAGTACTTGCCTTTTTAATTTGATAACGTGTACGATCAGGATATCAACATGATTTACTTGCGCTTGCCCACAACAGATGCTGCAGTTAAGTTATTAGTTTCTGTACTGATGATCGATTGAAAAGGTTCAAATGCGATACCAAGCTTGGCCGCGCAGTACTTTAGATCACGATGATGCTTTTTTAAAACCGTTAAATCAGCATGGACCGTACCACTAAACAGTCTTTTTTATGTCGTTCTGAAGATTCCAATAAATATTAATTAGTGTTGGATCGAATTAGATACGAATGAACTTTATTCATAACGGGAAGTAAACTCATGTTATACTTAATAATGAAGTTAATTCAATCTATACCAGTACAGCCATGAATGCACTAGTAGTCGGCATTCTCTGTATGCTGACAAAAATTGTGTTTTCAGATTTCACCTTTCAAAAGTATTTCGTGTTAATAAATTTCAAGGGTACAATTACATGAGTGTGATTTGATTTATAAAAGCTATAGAATGATCGATGTGTATGAAACCATGTGCAATGCAGTAGACAAGTTGTATACATTATATTTTATTTATCTTCATCAAATTCTAGTTGTGCACTTTGACCAGATCAGGCAGCGTATGCACAACATGGAAAGCACGTTTTAGATACTAACTAGACTGTGTATGATTATAAGAAAAAGCTTAACTAGCCAGTCTTTTACTGTTTGTCACTTTATATGTAGAAATATTGCTTCCTAATACAAAACAGTCAAAATCATTAAATTTATATGTATATGTATACATATAATGGGAATATTGATTAACGTTCAGTATATGAAATTGTCACGGGGAGGGTCATGTTTTACAAAATGGGACGGAGGGTCACTTTTTGCAAATGGAGAATGGGGGAGGGTCATGTTTTACTTAACAGACCATGTATGATTTCCTCCACCCCCTGTAAATACTGAAGGCTCCCTAATCGTGATGTGCTGTATAGGAACTAGACTATGGCTCCAACGCTACACCACAACCTATGTAACTACAAATTCATCACCCTGTCATAAATTAACTAGACACAAGACTTTGGTATGAGAAAGGGTATTTTTCGTTAGAATCTTCTGCGAATCTTTGGATTTGGAAGATTTCTGGCAGCCTCTTCGAAGGATTACCCATAGAATTGCTAGGAGCCCCACCCCACCCCACATGAGGCAGTGGGGTGGGGTGGCCCTCTCTTTTACAAATTATCGTGGGTAATGGTAGCATCAAGCAATATACAGGTTATGGTTTGACATGAACATTTTATGTAAGAAATATTCACGAATGTACACTTTAACTTAAGTGTCTATTTTAATAGACAGACTAGCATACAATAATATTAAGCGAGAAGCGAAATGACATTCACAAATTTAAGATATTCCGCATATTCTGGAATAAAAATCTTTGTGGATCCGTGGACGTTCGATATCAAAATATTTAACATTGAAAAGTATCGACTGATTTACGTTCAAAGTTTAATAATACATGTAGTACCTCTTCAAGTTCAAGTTCAAGGAATAGGAATGTTTATGTATTGACAATGACAATAAATGGATCAAAACTTGAAGGAAAAAATAGGACGTGCGGTTACATTGCCTGCAACTGAACGCAATTGTGTCTAGTTCGGGAGAAGCCACTGGGACTCCAAAAGATGATAAAAGACTGGATCTTACCAAAGATGTATCGTTTGTTGTTGTTTCGTTGCTTGTCGATGACATTAAAGTTGTTACCGTCTCCGTAGATCCACTAACATCAAAAGTAGTAACGTGTACGGTGTTAGACACTGGTGTTGTCGATTCTTCGGCTACATCACTTTCATCGATATCAGTCGTCAGAATTCCCGATGTGGTACTTTCTTCAGTACTAGTGTGCAAGGCACGTCGTCTGCGGTTATTAGGCCCGCCACCAGGTGTGTTAGAAGGGCCGATAGAGTCAGCAAAATCTGTAGACGACTGATCTTCATCACTTTCTTGTTCATTTTCAGAATTACCGTATGCGTTACCATTGTTAGTTTCGTCCATGTCTTGATTATTATTAGCACTGTACGGATTTTTGGGGTTTTTAAATTCCGCATTCATATCATTATCCATGTGCAGTGACGACATTTTCACTGGGTTGGTGTTACAGATTGTAACGGCTGGAAAGTCAATGGTGTTATTAAACTGCATTTTTAAAGTTACAGTCACATCACGATCACGGAAAGTCTGCGCTAATTCAGACACTTGCCAACAGAAGACACCGATGCCTGTGAAGAACAGTACAGCCCAGAAAAGTTTACTGACGAGTCGCTTTGAGCGATGAATATTTGGCAACCCATGAGAGGATGAGTTGGCCAGTAGATCACTCAGCACGGTTTTGAAGGAATTCTTCTGGTTGTTCTCAGCCCAGTTGTCCATCGTTCTATTTCTCGTACACCATAGACAGCAGAAACCGCTTACTTTGATTAATATGTACGTCACATCACAGTCCTGTCAAGAGCTATGAACTGATGAATCCTGTTCTGAGTTGATATATGAAAATACGATGTCGGGTCATTTGAATGCGTCAGCTGTAGACAAAGGAACTTACGTTGTTATGACAACACCAAAACAAGCCTGAGGCATAGATTTACTCCACAATTTTGTTCAGGGCAATTACAGTGAATTATCGGCATAATAAGATATGTCTTAATATACGAACTCTTGCATTCTAAAGCATCAATTTAATGTACCATTAATTGAATTTTGTCATCAATCATCTTAGTGTCAACAACAAACGGTTACTACTTTCTGTGATTTTTGAAGAAAACAAACTTGTCACGCTAAAGAATGACCTCTGAACATTTTACTTAAAATAATTTTATTTTTTAGTTTTCATAGAAGGAAATCAAGACATAAACAAAATCAGTAGAAAATGAACCCCACAGGTTCTTATATCCTTAAAGTATGAATGTATAAATTGTCATTGGGAGAACTAATGGCCTTTATAAAAATCTATTTAATAAGCCCCATTTCCTTTGTACTGATATTCAATATAAGTGAAGTTTGCCATTACTATAGAATATGTAAATATCAGAATACTATATCATGTAATTTGCATAATAATGTGACAATTTGATATTTTAATGGGTGCTGACCTAATAGGTACATCATATTAGAATTACCTATTATACAATAATATTAAGGTTATCGAGTGATAATATTTCTATATGCACAAGGTTTTTCAATACGTGAAGAAATGGCAGCATAAAATGATATATTTTGTCACTTTTTAATATCTTCTGTGTATCATAGATATCTCACTTCTTTATCAGTTCTTTTTAGATAATCCCATGTTTGACCTGAGAATGGAATGAATTATTTGTTTTCAGCAACATCCTTTACATGTCAAGTCATGCTATGGGTTTATATCATCCATTAGTCTTATTAAATTTGTCAAATAATCAATCTTTAGGATGTGACTATCAATGGGGTTCATCATCATTTGTCAACTTTGTGAATACACAACCCTGACGTTCATGTTAAGTTGTGTGTGTGTGTGTGTGTGTGTGTGTGTGTGTGTGTGCGCGCGCGTGTCTCCTTTTACATACTATGCACACAGAGAGAGAAGAGAGAGAGAGAGAGAGAGAGAGAGAGAGAGAGAGAGAGAGAGAGAGAGAGAGAGAGAGAGAGAGAATTTGAGATTGAATGATCATTATTTCATTATTCGTTGGTATGAAAGTTCTTTTAATGTATGCGTACTTGGTAACAACTGCCTTAAGTTGAATAATAACTAAGGCATTCATACCACTGGCATTTATATAAGCATAATTCTATTATATTTTTACCAGAATCCTAGGATTTATAGCAAAGGCATAAAAAACACGTTATACACATAGAATCAATTATTCTTTCACTTATCGGATGATAAAATACCAGCCTTGAAGACACCCGCTGCATTAACAGAGAAGAAATATCAACTGCCATGTGAGATTAATTGTCAGTGACTATTTCCAGTGAGTAATAATTGTTTACCATATAAACTAGATAAATGGAGAGCCTTTCCTTCACTGATATACGCAAAAGATTATCTGAACAGAACAACTGCAGTAGTTGATTGAAATATCCGCACATCTACAATATTATCACATTGAGTACACAGATGAAAATAATCTAAAAACCATATATAGTCACTGCAATCCAGTGGAAATTAAAGCTCTTCATAAGCAAGGACGGGTGCGATACAGTGTATCACCAAGGTCTCATCAACTCATCCCTGTTAATCAAGACAAGCAAATCCACAAACTAGTATGCGTACCTATATAAGTTACCAAGACTATTGTGTCGTCACAGCCAATGCTATGCTACTGCCAATACGAATTAAGCTTGACAAAGCACAATAACAACAAAGCCAGCAATTGTTATCGATCAGTATGTTATTGATCAGTATGTATGTATGTATGTATGTATGTATGTATGTATGTATGTATGTATGTATGTATGTATGTATGTATGTATGTGTGTGTGTATGTATGTATGGATGGATGGATGTATATGTATGTATGTATGTATGTATGTATGTATATGTATGTATGTATGTATGTTTCTGTCGATATGTCAAATGGAAACTATTATAAGGCAAAGTTGAATCATTCAGATGGTTGTCATGACATCCAGTGATCCTTGACTGTATAAAAGAAAACCCCAGTTTTAATACATTATATTAAAGTCATATTTTCAACTAATGTTATAATATGGTATGAATAATATACAATTGTTATCCTCTGTCAGTTCAATGCTTGACAGTTATTTCCTTATATTATTGAGATTTGACAGTTCTAATTTCTATAAGACCATCTTCTGACATTAAAAAGAAATGTCATTTCTATCATTTCATTTACTTTGACCGTCCATTAGGCTAAATATTCACAGAATGAATAAACCAATATTGTCTAAGATATATATGATATTCTTTTGTTTGTACTTTGAAGATATATAATCTGAATGACTTATTTGCTTTTTTGGCTTAAGGGAAATTGAACATTTGAGTAACTTTTCTAAGTGCATTACTTTAGACACTAATTTCGATGGATTAATTCAGTTATATACATTATGAATAAATACTATACACGTGCATGTTACTCTGACAAGTACAATTGACACTAACTTCAATTAACAGTAATTGCTTCATTCGATATTTTAATAAGTGCAAAATGGAGTAAAGAACAATGAACTGTCAGTTTGTCCTCAAGTAAAATATTTCATTCACGAAAGACTGTTGTGTAAAATGTTTCATTACTAAACATGACACGGCTCTAGATCTCCCAGTTGGATATGGACCTTAAGATTCCTATTTTAGACTAGCAATTTCTCAAAATAGTGAGAAAGTAAACTTATGAAAAAAGCACTTGTAAACGTGTAAAAATGCGCTTGGTCTAGTGTAAAGACATTTAACCTTTCCTGCAATTATTATTGCCTTAGTTTTGATTTTGAGGTGAGTTTTCTGCTTTTGAGCCGTTCCGGGGTTTAACAACAAAACAATTCCCACTTGGTTTAAATAGACGGGTGCGACGCAGATCTACAGTTAGGAAATTGAGTTTTTGTCAGGTAAGACATAATTTAGTAGAAAAATCAACCCAACTTTCCCAGGCAGATTTGCCTCGCACCCGTCTATTTGAGTTGACCATGCAGGAATTGTAGCTTTGCATTGATATTAAACCTTGGTAGCAATAAATTCCAAAAACAAGAATTAAGAAGAAGAAAAACCACATACAAATGAAAAACAACGCTACAGTTATTGCAGTTGGTTTTACCTAAGACGTCGACCGTCTATAAAATATTCTTAAGGGCACACAATGGCACGTTAGTAGTATTCCCGCCTTGATAATTATATTCTTTATTTCATTAAAAGAAACTTTAGAAGTTAAAATGGTAATGTGTTATAAAAATATCAATATTATACTTCCAGTGGTAAACATCCTTTTAGATTCTCATTAGAGTCGAAAGGTGGTAAGCACGTATGACCTGTCATTCTAAAGGGAGTTGAATTGAAGAATGAAGTCTTATTATCGAGACCTTGACTGTATCCGCTGCAGATTAAAGAAATAAATTGTCATAGAACGTAAACGTCACTATTCATTCCTTTGGCAGCAACTAATAATAAAACTAATGATATTAATAATAATATAAATTAAATATAGCTTGAACACAGCGTTTGTTAATGGTTTCATTGTGTACGCATGGATTATGAATATTATAGTAAACAATACTTGATTTTATGAGATCTAGAATAAAAATTTGATAATAAAATCGTACACATAAATATATTTAATATTGCAGGGAAATAAGATTAAAGATACATAGTATGAATAATTGTCAGGAGAGAAATAATAGTGGAATCGTATAGTCAATGTTATCTTTATTGCCATGGTAACCAAATCCAAATAACAGAAAAATTAATATACGTGGCTAAGTAAGAATAACACCATAGTCATACACCTATGTTGCCATGGCGACAAAGATTTTACTTTCTACTGACGTACAAATCAACTCGTTTGAAAGGTTAGTAACAATACAAGACACAGAACTGGTTACTGTAATTTGATCAGCTTACCACTAGTTAAATATTTCTATAGCATTTGTAGATTACAAACATTCAGTGAAAGTTGTTTTCTTAATGACAGATCTATATACAGAGGAAAAAGCAACTACGTATGCAAACACACGACAGCGACATAATCAATAGTTTTCGGATATTCGTCAGACATACGATCATATCATCCAATTGTATACATGTCATAACTTTATCAAATCACTCAAACCAATTTTATTTTCTGCAATAAATGAGTTCACAGACGACTGACCCAATTTGATCAACTAAACATAAATCAATACATCTTACTCCACAACACAGTCAAGAAACCTAGAAAGTTATAAATTGGTATTCATATAAGATGTGAAACGAAATACACAAATACATGAATTCGAGGCTTGGTGCTTCTCTTCACGATTTTTTGTACATTGAAATTCTGGAAGATGAACATTAAGTCCGACATTCATTTCCAACAAGTATTAAATTATCGTGTTTCAATTAAAGGTCGGTTCTTTGTTTATTTGATGAGGTTATTTTACTGTCAGGAGTTTGGAAGTTGGTTTAAGTGATACATATAAAGGAAAGTAATGTTCTCGACTCGAGTGTTTCAAGAGTGACAAGGTCATGATCAATAGCCATGCTATTTAAATTGAATATCAATGGATATCATGACCATAGCCTGTGTGACTATTACACCTAGAACGGACCCATATCGGCACAACAGCCTTATATACGTTCCTCAACTCCCTGGGGAGCTTACACTCCATCACATAACACCACATTACATTACATTACATCACATAACATAACACAACATTACTTCACATTACATCACATTACATTACATTACATCACATCACATAACATAACATTACTTCACATTACATCACATTACATCACATGACATAAAATAACAACATAATATAACATAACATAACATTACATTACATCACATTACTTTATATTACATCACATCACATTGTATAACATCACATTACTTTACATTACATTATATTGCAGTACATTACATCACATTATATCACATTACATTACATTGCACTGCATCACATCACATTATATTACATCACATTACACGACATTATATCACATTACACTACATTACACGACTGTTCGTGCGAATACCTATTAAAGCTAACACTGCCTGCGACTCAGAAATAATCCTCAAATCCTACTTTTGCTTTGGCTTAAGATGAACCCACTTAGGATAAAGGTAGTAAAATATCAAATCAAAGATAGTCGATGGAAGATAATTAGATAAGTTTGTTGTGAGAATAGCTCCTTTGCCAGGTCTATATCGTGTCTTTGGGTGACTGGACAACATGGCTCCACAGATTGCCATGACAACAGGTGTGACGTCACTCGAACACTGACTGGGGTCCATGATCATTTTAGAGTTAATTGCCTCTTCATATTCTGCTGTAAATCCATCTATATCGTAATCTGAGATAACTTCTTCACTTAGGTTGTCTGTTACGGTTTTCAATATGGTTCGAAGTTTATCTCCTTGTGCGATGGCTATATGAGTATGGAAAAATAAAGAATCATAGTCATAAGAATTTTACTTCAAATTTTATGACAATGATGAAACTTACTATCATTATGGTCTTTTTACTAAAATTTATATTCATGGTTCGTGACCCGTAAAACTGTGGAATCACAGTTTTCAAAGCACAATAGTCTTGCACAGGCTGAATATATGTAGTATTCATTTAAGAAGTGGTAGAAAGTGCAAGCAAACCGCTTTGGATTGTCTCACACTTTTGAAAACAAAAAAATAGAAAATGTTTAAAATATAGCCTTGCAATTTCCTTGATCAAGGTTAACCTAGCTGGTGTAGCGTTATAATCCGGAAATAATGGTTATGTATGTAGCACACCCCTGCATATCATGGTCATGGTATTGTCGTTATCATGCAACTTTATTGATCAATACAAAACAGTCTCTCATTCCAGTAACCAGCGCCATTGTGGAGAAACCAATTAACAGTGCTATTTTGAAGAAAACAATTACCACTATCATTTCTTAGAAACCAATAACAAAGCCTAATCATGGAAATACATTGTTTCGTCTAAATCGGTAAGAACATTACAATAGTTTGTAATCCTGCTTTGTATATGTCCCTGTAAAAGGAATGATAGTTTATTAAAACAATTACTCTAGGGTTTTACAAAGTAGTTCTACCTGTTAAAAATCCAGCTGGTTCGATTATAGACACATTCACTCCCCATGTACTCATTTCCTGTCGTAATACATCTGATAATATTTCCATAGCAGCATTTGAGATACAGTATGCACTATTCCCCATCATAGGCGTTCTACCTGTTAATATACAAGTTAGGTATACTTTTCAGTCAATGGACATGAAAGTCAACAATCTGATGGAGATATGACTGCAATTACAACGGATCTTTAACTTCCGATATAGAATTGTTCAAAGCGTAAGACTGTGAGTTACAAATACACGCAAGTGTCTTCACAATGTTGATAATTGTACCAGCTAAGCTAGCCATGTTGAAAATCCTATCGGCTAAATTCATCACATTAATTCATCAGATAGCTCCTATACCACCGTATCTACTAATCTTGTTATCCCTACCTGCTGTGCTGGTCACATTCACAATTCGTCCTTTGCATTTTCGGACCAATGGTAGGAATGCTTTGATCATTCGAATTCCACCCAAACAGTTGATATCCCATAATTTCTGGAAAACTTCAATGGGTGTTATCTCAACGTGACTGAATGCAAGGATTCCAGCATTATTCACTAATCCCCACAATCCTGTCGTAAAAATGGTATTATTATTATTGTCTTATGTCACCATTACTCAATCTTACTCTGTACGTGCACGGCTGTTTTGTGTCAACCATCATAAATAAAGCACGTTACAAATTACTGTCCAATCTCTCTGTTTGATACAATTACGTGGAAATCAGTACGAAACTGCTCATTCTACACTTTAGGATGGTAAGATTCTCTCGCAATTTCCCGCTACATTTACTCCGAAATAAATCAACCAATTAAAACATACTGCAACTAGACACAGACACGCGAACGTCAATGTTTTCATGACTGTATTTGATGTCTGCAAGGGGACACGTTAGTTCGTTTCATTTGCAAAAAAAACAACAATTATCTTGCATTCTTAAAGTATAGCATGCGCAGTTTCTAAGTTTATTGAGTTCTGCTTGTATGTATCGAAAACAGAGATCAAACAGTAATCTGCACCGCACTGTAGCATGTCTATAGATAGGTCTGATGGAGAATTATATGCAAGATCCACACATTATCTTTCACAGTGCAATTTTAGTGATAATCAAGATAGAAGTGCGTCCCCTGTGTCGGCCAACTTGACAATCTCTTTATCCTCGTCATACCTCGTCATGGTTGATTAGGTCTAGTTTCCATATGATGTTATCCTTATTAATTCCCATTACCTTGTCCTTCTAGTTTTTCTTTGATTATTTCCAGAGCGTCTTTGATTTGTTCTTCCTTAGTGACATCTAGTTGTAAGGTCGTTAACCTCGTAGAACAACTTTCAATTAATTGCTTTTCACCTTCTCCACCTTTGAATAAACATCCAGCAAAGACATTGAAACCAATACTATCAAGGTACTTTGCTGTGGCATGACCAAACCCACTATCACAACCTGTAAGTATAGACCATAGAATTAGATTTACATATGGTTATTCTATTGCTACGTCTAATTCTATCTGCTTGTTATATCATTGGAATTTTCAATAATATGTTGTCTGAATATTGTATGTGTTAACTCTTGTGTATCGAACAGTTAAAATGTGAATCGAGTTAATAAATTAAAGTGTCTTTATTATGTATTATAACACATCGTTTTCATAAAGTCATCAGTCATTGGGTTAAATCGTATCACGTGGTATAGACTAGTGACCATAGTGACCTCAATTTGCATACAGCATGTACTATTGCTATTCTGGTTTCCTATTATGTTGGGCACTATTCTTGAAACAAGGGAATCCTACCGGTGACTTTTTTACTATAGATTGAATATGTTCCTGAGAATGTGATGTGTTTATATAAAACATTTAATTGTCAGTCCTTATTTGGTCACTAGAATACATCACATTACCCCTGGTGCTGTTATGTAGCAACTGTTTCCCTAGGAGTTCAGCCTAGTTGCTACATAACAACATCCATATGGGCATTAATGGACGTCTACAAGTACCCTCATAGCCATGCAAGACAAGAACATTATTATATTATGTTATTTTATGTTATTTTATGTTATGTTATGTTATAATATTATATTATATTATATTATATTATATTATATTATATTATATTATATCATATCATATTATATTATATTATATTATATTATATTATATTATATTATATTATATCATATCATATTATATTACATTATATTACATTACATTACATATTTTATTATATTATATTATATTTTATCATATCATATCATATCATATCATATCATATCATATCATATCATATTATATTATATTTTATTTTATTTTATTATATTTTATTATGTTTCATGTTATCATATTTTATGTTATATGTTATCATATTAGACCCAACCTTCATTCATTCACTAGTGTCTGGTAATGATGGGATTAAAATGGCCACATGTCTATAACTAACGAATGAACAAGAGAAAACATGCCTGTTACTAGTACTGAAAGGTTATTTACTCATTTATAATGCATTGGTACAAATACCTTATATTTCGCACGTACATTTGTGTATATAATGGCAACCTAAGGGGTTAATAGGTTATGTCAATACATTGAATGATATGATTGTAGGAATGACTAACGTTCAATGAGTTAAAATCTAATGGTCGGGGGGGGGGGGGTCGCCAAATTTACTCTTCAATGAATTAGCTTTACAATCAGCTGGAGCAGGGTTGCACATGATTTCCAAAGCCAAGTATACGATAATAATAACCACTGAAAATATAGCAAGTAATGGTTTTCTCACCTGTAATAAGGACAGTCTTGTTGTCGACGTCCAGTTGTGGAACTGGTAACGCCTCGTAGACTAGAGCACATGTAACAGCAAACACTAACACACCAATACTATCCAATACATAATAACATAACGGTAGACCACCAATTACCAGGGATAGATGCCAGGAGAACTCTATAGATTTCTGTAAATATCGCCATCCCACAATGCTCGCGAATACAAGTAACACCGTAGCGTACCCAAAGTCAATCAAACTTTCATCACAAAACAACATGCTGACAATTGAAGTCTAATGTCGAGTCTTGCGTCATCGAAGGGGCGCAGCGGTGACAGGAAGTGACCTTTGAAGCAACTGTACTGAAACCAGGCTTCCTGTCCGTGTGGGACAGCTCCAGCCAGAACAAAATGACCCAAAGAACCAACAGATTGCAGTGTTAATTGGTTGTGCGTATGTCTTAACTTTATCGAATGCGGGAAATCAGGAAACGATTATATTTTTATTTAAGCTTACAGCTGCACTGGCTTTCAACAGGAAAGCTTTTAAAACTTGTTTTGTTATATATAGTAACTTTCTCCTCATAGTGTACATCCTGAACACTATTGAATGACATACATAAGCATACATGTATTTGTGTTGCAGTCTAACACTTGGTATATGGTGCTCTATATCCAATCAAATTGATTTTTGGTTTCGCACCCAGAAATCCCCCCCCCCCCCATTGAATCACGATTTCAACTTAACTATACTTAGAATTAAAATAAATTAACATGTAAAGTGTCTAATTATTGGCATTTCAATAATTTTCTATGAATACAATGTTAGTCGACTGATCAAAAAAGTGAATATACAGCTTTAAACTGTCACCATATTGTGTTCCATACGTTATAAAGGATATCACCAATAGCTGGTGTCATGTCTGATAAGGAAATACAAAATATTCAATATATACAAAGTTTTCATAGTATAAACATAATGCTTAGCAGCTGTTCTTAGTAGTACTACATTGAGTAATAATTATGTAGTCTTTGACTGCCATAAGAGTTTTTGGAAACCACTTCTTTTGAAACCCTATGGTTATTTTCTTTGGGAGACCGCTTGCAGGCTAACACATATTAAAGTAGATTACCTTCTTGTTAATGCTCCCTTGGAAGTCGTCTGCTGACCACCTATTTTTGGCGCGAAAGTACTAATCATAATCATAAGGGTAAAATTTATCTAACACTATCACAAATTAAGGAAGGGTTGTTTGGGAAAAGTTAATTTACATTTGTGTGAAGGGAACATTAAGAGGATGTAAAGTTGGCTCTTTTAGTAAACGATCTCGCGAGATTCATTGGAAGTCTGGAAGATATGTTAGCGCTCATTTACATACCACATCTTATTTATGTTGGTACTTCAGTTACATACGACCTGTTATTTAAGTTGCTGCTTCATTTACATACAACGTATTGCTTCATTCACATGTGACGTTATTTCTAGTTGTTGGTGCTTCATTTACACATGACCTGTTATTTATATTGGTGCTTCATTTACATACAACGTATTGCTTCATTCACATACGACGTTATTTCTAGCTGTTGGTGCTTCATTTACATACGTCATGTTATTTATGTTGGTGTTTCATTTATATACGACGATATTTCTGTTGGTACTTCATTTCCCATACGACATACTATTTGATGTTCCTGTTCATCATCCTGTTGGCACTTCTTGTTGGCATATCTGTCTATATCACAAAAAAAGATCAATCCATAAATTTAAAAAAAATCAATATAAGTACAGCAGATAAGATTGTGTTCAATTTTTAAGATTTTGTATCCAATCTGACTAACGTGGAAAATAAGTTGACCGTGTAGTTAAAAATCAGTGATAGACATACCACCATGATGTGTGAAGTAGTGTTCTTAAATAAAGGCAATGGTACAAATGAGTCGCTGCTATGTTGTTTATGAAGTATAGTTGACAAGTGCCTTGACCTGCATTGACCTGAACTGTTGTCTGACCTGCAGAATGCAATGTCAATATGGCGTGTGATACTGCAACTCGCACACGAGTGGCCGTAATTGGTGCTGGCGTAGCTGGTCTTACATCCATCAAGAGTTGTTTGGAAGACGGACATGAACCAGTCTGTTATGAACGACATGATAAACTCGGTATGTGTAAATGTCAATCGGCTGTCACTGCGATTCCAACAGCTATTTGTCTGTAAACGAAAGTGTATAACTCACGAAAAACCCATTTGACTTATAACGTGTGTATGTATTGGTTGAATGCTAATGGCAGGTCGGTCAGCAATAGTAAACTGTCATTTGTTTTCAGGCCCGGCTATACTCTGATACCCTATGACCGAACTAGGCGATATTAAACATATGCATAACTTTGTGTGAGTCAACTTTTTAAGATTTCAAATTCAATCTGACCGACATGGAAAATATAACTTTATCCAAGGTAGATCTAGGTAGAAGATATACACCCTTTCCTCAGCAGACCGTGTTATAAACACACCATTGCTGCTAAAACGACAGGATTTACTTGAGTGAATAGTTCAGAACCGTCGAACAGAACAAACGAATCTCATTTGTATAGAAAGGGACTACAGACTGAAGGGTTGTGATAAGAGATATTGTCATATAGACCAGTGAGGGTCTACCTCATGGTTGACTATAAGGAATAAATGTAAAATGATATATTATAGCAATGATTGATCTGTAGGTTTACTTTTAACATCAAGAGCCGGAGATAGGCCTAGGCATGAAACTTGTAAATCATGTAAAGGAAACACAATCATGCACATTCACCAACATTGTCCTTTGTGTCAGTTTGTGCGGTCGGTTTGACAAGATCTCAAACGGGTATAACCTTTCATGACCCGGCCGACACTGATTCATTGCTCCGTCATGAAAAACGAAAACAAAAATCAACAAACCGCGAACAGGTCACCAAATCAGTAGCATTCACAGGCGCTTTTGGGCTAACATTCTATTCAAAGATGGTCGTACTATAATAATGAATGTAGATGATGTTTGCACATGCAAACAAGAAACATACAAATCGTTTGTATATATGCAAGCACCGGTGACGGCATTTTTTGAATTTTCGTAAATACCTGATAGCGCCATTTTTGGGTACTGCGACCATCCTTGAATAGTATCTTAACCCACAGGCGACTGTGGCAACGCCGATTGCCTTATATAACTGCCTTTCTATCAAAACTGTTTCATTGCTCTTTTGTAGGAGGAATATGGAACTATGATGATAAACTACGTCCTGGCCAGGGTGCTGCTTTGTATCGTTCTGTAGTGACAAACAACAGCAAGGAAGTTAGTACATTTTCTGACTTCCCCTTCCCAAAGGAGTATACACCATACATAACACATGACAAAGCTCTAGCCTATCTCAACAACTATGCCAAACACTTTGACCTTGAAAAGTACATTACTTTCAACGCCAATGTGAAGTCCGTTGAGAGAAATGACGGTGATGGCAGATACTGGAAAGTTGTAGTACAAGTTGATGACGACACAACTGACGAGTACTTTGATTACGTCATGGTTTGTTCTGGTATGTATAGCAAGAGGTTTATACCGGACTATCCTGGGTTAGATACATTCCAAGGTGTAAAGATTCACGCCAACGAATACCGAGATGCTACTGAGTTTAGAAACAAGAGAGTTGTAGTTGTAGGTAGGTTTAATAAATTCCACATTCATTCACTTTACATCAATTACTGGATATCATCACGCCTAGATTTGCATAACTTGTCATCGAACCTTTGTCACCTAGAGTTTATTAAAATAACCGGTAAAGGTGAACATTTGAATGTTAATGGCAAAAGAAAAGAGCTCACTTGATACCATCGAATGTTATGAAATGTCTACTTTGCAAAATTGTATTGTATTGTATTGTATTGTATTGTATTGTATTGTATTGTATTGTATTGTATTGTATTGTATTGTCTACTTGACGCCATGTGAACAAAATGTAGATGAATTCCATTTCCATTTCTTTTCCAGGTGGATGCCACACAGCTGGGGAGGTTTCTTGTGAAATTGCTAGAAATGATAGTGAGGTAAATTAACCCTAGTCTCGCTGCTATACAACACATGCCTAGAGTGTAGTAGAACTATTTGATAAACAAATTTGAGTCTAAGAGAACAATACATATAACTGTAGATATTGAGAAAATTAATTTGGGTATCTCTCTCTCTCTCTCTCTCTCTCTCTCTCTTCTCTCTCTCTCTCTCTCTCTCTCTCTCTCTCTCTCTCTCTCTCTCTCTCTCTCTCTCTCTCTCTCTCTCTCTCTCTCTCTCTCTCTCTCTCTCTCTCTCTCTCTCTCTCTCTCTCTCTCTCTCTCTCTCTCTCTCTCTCTCTTGTTACCGCTCAACCTTTGCATTGGCACTCTTTCGATACGATAATATCATCCGGATGCCACATTTTGAAAATGGATGCCATAATTTTATTCTGTGGTTTTTTTTAATTCTCCATGGATAGGTGTATCTGAGCATGCGTCATGGTACTTGGTGTCTACCTCGTATTTCCAGCAATGGGTTGCCATTTGATTTAAATATTTTTACAAGAGCTAACATTGGAAAGTCACCTTCGAACTTTGCAACATTTCTTGAGAAATTCTGCAAAGAAAGGATACCAGATTACAAGCAACTTGGCTTACAAGTAAGTTTGGCCGGGCTTGGAATTTTTGAAGGAGACTTAAAATCCACGCCAGGAAAAAAAAGATTTGTTTGTATACTATGGGTTGTCAAGAGTCATATAATGATTTACATCATTTATGCTATGTCTGATTGCCATGAAAATCGCAGTTTGAATGTCTGCCCGATTCATTATTCCATCATTGCCAATCCTTGCTGTGGGCGCGTATTACCTCATGGCAGTCAGCGCACATGTTTATGCAAAAGGCGAACATAAAAGCATTATGTTGCATATGTATGAATACTAACTGCTATAATCCATAACAAGGATTAACAGTATACAGTGTATGAAGGAAAGCTTCAATTTGGTGATTTTCTCAACAATCGTGCACAATGTAAGAGATGTAAAATCATGAAATAGATTTATAATTTATATATGTGTTTCTTTTCATTATGTACTACGTGTTTTTCCTGTTGGTCCGTTGGTTGTCAATGTGTGTTGTTGGGAGAGTATATCATTCGCATAATACATAATATTTTCTTTGCATCGATACTCCAACACTTTACAACAAGTGTGAAACTTTTGAGAAAGGGATGTCCAGATGTGATAACAGTGTGTGGAATTTAAATGTAACATCCGGGACATATGTTAAGTGCAGCACTATGTGAACATGGCCTTTATGCATATATTTATTTTGAAGCCTGCATGTTAGCATATGATTTTTAAGAGGATGCTTTAGTCCACCTCTTTAATATCTGAGACCAATAAACGATTGACCATTAATTCCATATTCAGACAGAAATTTATAAATAAATTTTCAATATTGATCCCAATATTTTTATTTTACAGTGCACCAAGTCTTCCCTAGCAACAAAATCATTAATGATCATAGATGATATACAAGATCGTGTTGTACAGGGACAGTTGGTACCAGTAGGCGAGATTGAAAGTTTTGACCAAAATGACGTCAAATTCAAAGATGGTACTCTTCTGAAAAACATCGATGCTGTCATTTTCGGCACAGGATATCATTACTCGGTACCAATTGTCGATCAGTCACTGTTGTATGGTAATTTACATATATGAATATTCATTAGAAATAAAGCACATGTATCACGTGGTGATATTATCTTGCCAACTAATAAGCAATATCATGTGTATATTAATATTCACTTCCTCGCTATGCCGTTAATCGGTAACAAGTTAAAGTAAGTAATAATGTTAATGTTGGTTTATATAAATAGCCTTTCTCATTCTGTGCTCAGAACGCTAAACAATTAGTAATAGTATTAACCCTTGGCACAGATTTATAGCAGCACAAACAACGGCCCTTTATACTTCCTCAATTCCCTGTGTAGCAAACAAACCATTACAGCCTCTGTAAGCCCATAGGAATAAAGCATTAACATTGCAACCTCTATCCTATCAGGTCCCCAATTATGCAGTTGGTAGACGTGTATACCTTTTATTTATTTTTTCACTTGGAGGAGACATGCTCATTGCATTAAAGTATGTTGTATTCGAAAGGCATATGTGTGCAATGTATCACATTTTGAGCAATAAACACGAAAAAATAATAAAGTTCGGATCTTATTCATCGGAAAAAGGGGGAAGGGGACTGGTGTCATCAATGTTTAATACGTGTATGACATTGCGTTTACCATGTAACCAACTATGGGTTGTTAGATCAAGTTTGTTAATAAGTGGAAATATTTTTCCAAGCTGGTTCAAACTTGATTATATTATTATTCTAGGATGTCCGCCTTGACTGGTTTATCAAACTAATGTTTGCTTCAGTATGTACATGCTTACCTAACTTATTATCACCATTTCATATTTTCAGCTATAATAATGGCCTATGTTTATATTCATATACAGATGATGAAGAAAACCTCAAACTCTACAAGTATGTATTTCCATTGGCCTTAGAACAGCCACAGAGGCTGGCAGTGATTGGTGTTGTGCACATCGCCGGACCAGTATGGCCAGTCTGTGAAATGCAGGCAAGATGGGCTTCCAAACTATTCTCTGGAAGTATTAAACTCCCCGACAAGAGACAGATGATGAAAGACATTGAAAAGTATCCCATGTATGTTGGGGCAAATTATGAATTTGTAAGTATCTTTTTCAAAAAATAATGATGTCATGAAATTTAGTATTCGCGATTGAAACGAATAGATACTTTTTTGATTCCGAATTAGTGTCAACTCTCAACTATCTGGAACAGCATTCTAAAGGTGGTTTTATAGTTCAGTCCGTCCAAGTGGTTTATGCAGATACAACTAGTGCTATATTTCTATAAAAAGCTGACACCAATTCATTTGAATGTTTAGTATGAAGGTCAAAAGATAGACCTATGGGTGTAGGGGCATAGTTGAAACAATGGCATTATGGAAGTTTACATTTGCTTGAACATGTACAGTCACTGACAAAAGGTTAAGAATCAATTTTCACCGACAACGGTAAACATATATTAGCGAACGAGTACCGAATTATAAAAACTTTGACACATGTGTAACCTTCAAGATCCATAGATATATATTTAAATTGTAAAGAAGTACTGGTGATTTCTGAAAGAAGGCTATATGAAAGCATCTGACAGTGTGGACAGCGTAACGGTCAGAGTAAGGTGACATGGCAACATTGTATCCATTTACTAACACTTTTACTGGACCAGGTTGTTGTGCCCACCTATACAAAGGATGAGCCCCAACTTGTACGTTTTATGGCGAAGTTATTGTGCAAATCTGAATGGAGTATCGAGATACAAAATTTTATAGTTTATTGACCAATTTGCTATAATTTGACCTTGAGTATGGAGGTCAGGGTCAAAGGTCAAAATGAAACCACTCATGTCTAATCAATGTATTTTCTAACAAAAAGTAAAACCCTACTAGATATTCAAGAATGGTTTTACAATTCCAGTCTTATTCACTGTTCCAGGTACCAGGTTTTGGATATCTAGAAGATCTCGCTGAAGCTATTGGAGTCAAACCAAGCTTCTGGAAACTAATGCTTTCAGATCCTAAACTGGCATATGCATTTGAGTATGGTCCTATGGTTCCGTACTGGTATCGTTTACAAGGTCCTAATACATGGTCTGGTGCTAAAGATGCCATCCTGAATGTCTGGGAGAATACCAAGTATCCTACAAGGCGTTATCGTTCTAACAAAACTACTTAACAACGAGCGTCGATCGTTTTGTTCTCATTTTCTGTACAAAAAAAGAGAGAAAATTATTGTACAAGATGCAAATACTCGATTAGAATTTACATACAAGTTAAATAAATAACTGGGCCTAACTAAACGGCTTGCATATCATTTTGATGTTACATCAAAACCATTAGTTTTCAGTGAACTTCATCAAGAAAACTCACACAACACTTATGTATCAAATTCCTATTCTGTTTTATATGACATTGGTTGTATTATAGAGAATGTTACATTATCAAAACACAGTAAAACACAATTATCCACTACGTTGCTGATTGGTTATAACTCAAATGAGCATACTTTTGGTGGACAGTGTATAGGCATTTACCTGCAGTATATATCAGATGTATTTTGGTTTATCTGTGTGTATATATAAGGCGGATAAAAATCCTAACATCATATATAAAGTGGGAAACGAAATCCGGGATCTTCAGGTACTTAATATATGCATATGACGATATGTACGTCATAACTCGCCCCATACCTCCCACTCCCAAAAGATACGGATTATCACGAACACAAACTTCGGCCACAACAGACAGATCCGCCCCGATGAATAATTTATATGTTGATTTGACCTTTACAAGGTCAGTAATATAATACCTAACTAGGGACACGCTCCACAATGGCGTTAGTCATTCAAGATTTACTGGACTTCAGTTATTGCACGATATTGTTACTGTTCGCCGGTATCGTAGGATGGCGACATGTTCAAAAGTCGATAGAGTTCTCCTGGCATCTATCCCTGGTAATTGGTGGTCTACCGTTATGTTATTATGTATTGGATAGTATTGGTGTGTTAGTGTTTGCTGTCACGTGTGTTGTAGTGTATGAGTCGCTACCAGTTCCACAACTGGACGTCAACAGCAAGGCTGTCTTGATCACAGGTTTGTAGAGTCTTGTTGTCCTTTCATTCCGTTTCCCTTTGTGACCTAGGCCAGAAGAAACTCCTCTAGTATCCACATTGGTTCGTTAATTTAATTCAAACTCGTTTCAAACACAACAAGTACTGACCTCAACAGATCGTTGTCACGTGCACAGGACCACAGGGGCACGTATTCTTGCTTAGCTAGATTGCCGCCCTGGATTGCCGTTTTCTTAGGAAAATATCGTACGAATCCTCCTGCTACTTAATGTATCAATCTCTATACTAGTAGAAATATTGCTTCTGTTTTTGCCTTACAGGTAGGATTATATAGTCAAAAGGTTGCTATATTTAGTCTGTAGACCAGGAAAACATGCAACAATATAAGAAATATTACACGCCCCTATGCACAGGAAATAGTCTAGTCCTGATAGAGTGTTGTTTCGCCTACCGTGAAGTCCGATATGTGATAACGTTTTGATGAGTCTGGTAACGTCGGTCTTTAACAGATTAAACTATATCATGTACTTATACAAATATTACCAACAGGCTGGTCACGTGACTGAATATAATTATAACATTGTCCGGTCGTATGATATCCTACAGCCCGTTTCAACTTAGCGTTCACCGGGCCCTGTTTAATACAACCACGCAGAAACCTGTAGGAAACTGCATATTCTACGCTAACCTAGCAAGATTGCAATGTCTTGATACATTTTGTCTATAATGTGAACCATTTAATTGTACTGTAACTAAAGGCAGACGCCAATGTTTTGATATCTGCATTTGATGTCTGCATGGTGGCATGTCAGTTCATTTCATTTAGACAGAATGTGGCAAGAAACTATATTCATTCAATCTTGCTATCTTAGCATGATGTGCAGTCTCCTATTCGTTTCTGTCTGATTGTATCAAAAAGAGAAGGTGAATGGTGACTTGAAAGGGGCTGTACATGTAAAACTACTATTTTAAGGTGTAAACTTCTGTAGAATGTAAATACATGTAGTCTAGTTCTTGAATGACCGTATTCCATAAGTACGTTATCTTCATACAGTATGAAGATAAAGTGTTACGGAATACGGTCCGTCAGGAACTATATTAAAATGCATGTAAATAAATTACTCTATCCTTACAGGTTGTGATAGTGGGTTTGGTCATGCCACAGCTAAGTACCTTGATAGTATTGGTTTCAAAGTCTTTGCTGGATGTTTATTCAAAGGTGGAGAAGGTGAACAACAATTAATTGAAAGTTGTTCTACGAGGTTAACGACCTTACAACTAGATGTCACTAAGGAAGAACAAATCAAAGAAGCTCTGGAAATAATCAAAGAAAAACTAGAAGGACAAGGTAATGGGAATTTAATGAAGATGATGTAAGAAGTGCTGTCTGTCTGTCTGTCTGTCTGTCTGTCTGTCTGTCTGTCTGTCTGTCTGTCTGTCTGTCTGTCTGGCTGGCTGGCTGGCTGGCTGGCTAGCTGGCGGGCTGGCGGGCTGGCTGGCTGGCTGATGTGTGATAGGAAAATGCTAAGATATATTTGATCCAGGCAAGATTTAATTTCATTTCCCAAATATTTTAATTTCTACTTATGAATACTATGGAAATATTTTAGAATAATATAATAATACCTCTGCATGTTTGATTTCATAAAAAAAGAAAATAGATTAATGATTATTCGGACGTTTCTACTCGTTTGTCGGGTACCGGAGAACCACTAACATACAGACACGCGTACGTTCTCATGACGTAGAACGACCAGGGTATAAATCCCGTATTTTTTTTTTACGCGTACAACTTGGCTTGCGATGTTTTAGTTGATATTTTACCATGCATAAGCCAAATTATTGTTTTTGAAAAGAAAAATTGGATTTACATGCCCTTGTCGTTCTCCATTACGAAATTCTATGTCTACGTCATTTTTAAAAATAAGTATATAACCCATATGTTCTGGTTGGCCGATGTGTGAGGGCGCCCCGTCACGGCGTACCAAACAGACTACGACAATATCTTGCCTTGTGGATTGTACATGTACAATGTATTTATTATACTTATCCAACTGTGCACACAAAGTCGTTACAGTAGTTCAAGATAGAGGCTTGGTTCGTTTCTTACCAATAACATTGAACTTGCTGTGTTTCATTACCTTTATTTTCCAATAATATGTTATATGAATATTACTACAGGATTATGGGGTGTCGTCAATAATGCTGGTATTGCTGGGTTTGGTAATGTGGAATTGGCACCAATCTCGTTATTCCAAAAAGTATGGGATATTAATTGTCTAGGTGGAATTCGTATCATAAAGGCATTCCTACCATTAATTAGGAAAGCTAAGGGACGAATTGTTAACATGTCAAGTGCTGCAGGTAGGAATTTCTTTTACACTATAATTGTAAGCTTTATTTTGTAGAATAGTAATTTTGAAAGTCATAGATAAAAACATTTAGCGACACTTTTATCACTGCGGTGCTACAAAAATTCATGTTGCCACTTACAGAAAACGAGAATGTATGATGTCATTTCCATTATGTGATATAACTATTCTGCTTCATTTCACGTCGGCGTATGAAAAACTCCCTTTACATACTGTACACACAAACACACACACACACACACACACACACACACACACACACACACACATACACACATACATACATACATACATACACACATTCAAATACGCAGACAGAATGAGAGAGACACAGACAGAGACAGACAGACAGACAGACAGACGGACGGACGGACGGACGGACGGACAGACGGATAGATAGACAGACAGACAGACAGATAGACAGACAGACAGACAGACAGACAGACAGACAGACAAAGAGACAAAGAGACAGATACAGAGACACATAAAGATACAGAGACAGACAGAGAGAGAGCGAGACAGACAGACACACACACACACACGCACATTTTAATAATCATACATACTTTATAATTGCTATGTTTGTGTTTTGTCAGGGAGAATACACCTTCCTGGTGGTGGTACCTACTGTGTTTCTAAAGCTGGAATAGAAATGTTATCAGATGTTTTAAGACAAGAAATGAAACCTTGGGGAGTGAATGTGTCTATCATAGAACCTGGTGGATTTTTAACTAGTGAGTAACACCGATATAACTTGTGGTTGTAGATCACTTTGTATTCGTTGTACAGAGAGCTGAGTGCTTCAAGTACTTTTTGTTACGGTATGTTGCATATATACGCATCC
The DNA here is from genome assembly GCF_964340395.1 of Glandiceps talaboti. Taxonomy (NCBI): domain Eukaryota; kingdom Metazoa; phylum Hemichordata; class Enteropneusta; family Spengelidae; genus Glandiceps; species Glandiceps talaboti. Next base: position 18,021,653 of record NC_135565.1, on the reverse strand, counting down.
ATGAGTAAAATGCCTTAGCTCTTCAATCCGTATGTGCAATGATTTGCGTAAAACAAACACACGCACACGCACATACACATACACACACACACACACACACACACACACACACACACACAGATATAGACACATACACAAACACATACATACACAAACCTTCAAACAAACCTTCAAACAAACAAACAAGCAAGCAAACAAACAAACAAACAAACAAACAAACATAAGGCGACTCTTACCAATGTACATGAAATATGGAAATAGTTGTTGGTCTAAAGTATCAAGCGCGGTTCAACCTCTGTGAGATGTTTCTATACATTAAACTTATTAAGTTTGAATTAGTCACAACTTTTGAAATGATTTCGCCGTAAGGAAGACATTAATATATTGTAGGGGATGTAGTCTGAAATACGTTTCTCGAACTGTTGCAATGAATTGTGTTATATTACTGATGTAAAGAAATTACTCGCCACTCAACTTTCAAATTAATAGGTGACATATTTCACTTGATTCACACAGGTATTGCTGAAGGAACGAAAGTGCGTGACATGTGTGCTGATTTGATGGCAAATATTGATGACGAAACGAGAACATTCTATGACGTAGATGGGTTCTCCTCTCTTGTAGAAGAGAAAGTGAAAACAAACAGTACAATGACTGAAAAAGTCTTCGCTCCTGATATCACGCCTGTCATCAACGTGATAACTGACGCCTTGTTGTCAATGCAACCGAAATGTCGTTATCCAGTTGGAAGGGGGGCCAGAATTTTCACTTTTGAAGCAAATCATTTTCCATCCGTTGTGTCTGATTTTCTATTCTCTTTGAACCCCTTCGACAGTTCCTATGTCAAACCGAAAGTAACAAGGTAGTGTTACTTCTTTTAGATCCAAGCAGTTACCGTTAATGGAATAGAAAATATCGTTCGTTTCTGCAATTTTTGACATATATAACAAAACTAATTTCAAACTTTATGCAGACACTTAAAGTTTGCTAATATACCCATAGAAGATTTTTTTCAAAGTTAATCAGATTTTTCAATATTTTCTCCAAAATTCAGTGTATTGATTCAATTACTAAGTACTTTCAATTGGTTCAAGCTGAGTTCATAAGTTATTTGACTCGGGTTATAATGCTTATTTTCCATAAAACCATAATTACACTATACTAGTATATAACGTCAATGTTGATACATGCCTTCGATGGTACAGAAATCATATTCTGTGCGATGTTAGCACATTTGATAGGATACGATTTCCTCAATATTTTAGTTAATGTATAAATACATTACGTCATCGAATTGTTGACTAATTATTCCGAAATATCAGGTTTGAGTTCTGCCAATAGCAAGTTATGTTAATTATACGTCAGTAATTAGAATACAACACATATATTTTAATCTTCGACAAAATCAGCGTATAATCCCAGCTTGTGTTCCTTTTAGCTGTTGTTGGGGTTTAGGTTGAATGCATCGTAAACAAAATAAAGAATGTCATGTACAGCCGGATCAATAAAATTCATTCAAATTATCGCCTTGTGATGTTTTTAGTAAGAGTTGAGAGTTAAGCTGTGTTAAAACAATTCATTGAAATATTTGAACAGGGGGAGGGTCTTATTTTTGAGAAAGGAAATTGATGGAAAGTCACAACGGACTAGATCACATTTAATCCACAGACTGAGCTTGACCCCCCCGGCTCCTATAGTCTGACTGACTGATTGAGTGTCTGTCTGTCTGTCTGTCTCACTTAGTTTAAGAAAAATTGAAAAAGTATCATGAGCAAATTTGCTCGGTTTGGTATTGGGAGCCAAGTATCACCCACATTGTGTGGCCTACTTGATGGTATAAGCTTACAAATTATAGTTTAGTCTTCTTCTCTAGTTTATTGAAACTCAGACCTTCGTTCGTGATCTGAGATTGAAATCATGGGATCTGAGATTGCCATCATGGGAAGAGGAAAACAATGCACATTGAATTAAAAACAATGATCTTTGGCCAGTACGGGGCTCGAACCCGCGACATTCGCGTTATTAGCACGACGCTCTAACCATCTGAGCTAACCGGCCAGGCATATATAAAGAAGTGCGGCATTATATTGTATTGTTTTCAACAAATGTAAGCAAAAATTATGACATAGCTATAATTTCTTCAAAATTTCAATCATGTGCCCTCATTTCCCCCTCCCCTAAAAAATTAATGATATTTCAAGTACTCTTCCCTCCAGATTCCACCTCAAAAAAGATTAAAATTGTATAGCATATATCCATTTGTGTTACAAATACATTGTTATCTCCCTTGGGCCTTTAGTAACTTTTATATGTCTCGAGCTAGGCACATGATCGCGACACTTTCTCGGCGTAGTAATAACAACATTCATACACACAAGTATAGTGATGTACTGTCTCAAAAAGACACATGATAGGCGAGTGTGCATTTCAAAATACACACAAACGAATGTATGAAGTTGATAGCGTCAAGGTCGTGTGGGGGCGCTATTTTCTTGATACCGACTGTTTTGACCGGTTGTTTTACATGGTGGAGAAGGTGAACAGCAACTAATTGAAAGTTGTTCTACGAGGTTAACCACCTTACAACTAGATGTCACTAAGGAAGAACAAATCAAAGAAGCTCTGGAAATAATCAAAGAAAAACTAGAAGGACAAGGTAATGGGAATTTAATGAAACGTTATTCAGACACGTGCGACAGATTTGCTAATATACCCATTGAAGATCTTTTATCAAAGTTAATCACATTTTTCAATATTTTCTCCAAAATTCAGTGTATTGATTCAATTACTAAGTACTTTCAATTGGTTCAAGCTGAGTTCATAAGTTATTTGACTCGGGTTATAATACTTACATAAAACCATAATTAAACTATACTAGTATATAACGTCAATGTCGATACATGCCTTCGATGGTACAGAAATCATATTCTGTGCGATGTTAGCACATTTGATAGGATACGGTTTCCTCAATATATTAGTTAATGTATAAATACATTACGTCATCGAATTGTTGACTAATTATTCCGAAATATCATGTTTGAGTTCTGCCAATAGCAAGTTATGTTCATTATACTTCAGTAATTAGAATACAACACATATATATTTTAATCTTCGACAAAATCAGCGTATAAACTCAGCTTGTGTACCCTTGGCTGTTGTTGGGGTTTAGGTTGAATTCTGTCATGTACAGCCGGATCAATAAAATTCAATCAAATTATCGCCTTGTGTTGTTTTTAGTAAGAGTTGAGAGTTAAGCTGTGTTAAAACAATTCATTGAAATATTTGAACAGGCCTAGGGAGAGGGTCATATTTTTGAGAAAGGAAATTGAGGGAGGGTCACAACGGACTAGGTTACATTTATTCCACAGACTGAGCTTGAACCCCCCCCCCCCCCCGGCTCCTATAGTCTGACTGACTGACTGACTGATTGAGTGTCTGGCTGTCTGTCTGTCTGTCTGTCTGTCTCACTTAGTTTAAGAAAAATTGAAAAAGTATCATGAGCAAATTTGCTCGGTTTGGTATTGGCAGCCACGTTGTGTGGCCTACTTGATGGTATAAGCTTTCAAATTATAGTTGTGTCTTCTTCTCTAGTTTATTGAAACTCAGACCTTCGTTCATGGTTTGAGATTAAAATCGTGGGATCTGAGATTGCCATCATGGGAGGAGGAAAACAATGGAAGTTGAATTAAAAACAATGATCTTTGGCCAGTACGGGGCTCGAACCCGCGACATTCGCGTTATTAGCACGACGCTCTAACCAACTGAGCTAACCGGCCAGGCATGTGCAAACAAGTGCGGCTAATTGTATTGTTTTCATCAAATGTAAGCAAAAATTATGACATCGCTATAATTTCTTCAAAATTTAAATTATGTGCCCTCATTTCCCCTTCCCTAAAAAATTAATGATATTTCAAGTACTCTCCCCTCCAGAATCCACCTAAAAAAAGACTAAAATTGTATAGCCTATATCCATTTGACAAATGATTTGTGTTACAAATACATTGTTATCTCCCTTGGGCCTTTAGTAACTTTTATATGTCTCGAGCTAGGCACATGATCGCGACATTTTCTAGGCGTAGTAATAACAACATCCATACACACAAGTATAGTGATGTAAATGTCTCAAAAAGACACATGATATAATAGACTATTGTGCATTTCAAAATACACACAAACGAATGTATGAAGTTGATAGCGTCTAGGTTGTGTGGGGGCGCTATTTTCTTGATACCGTTTGACTGTTTGGCCGGTTGTTTTACATGGACGTAATAAATCGGTTAGCTTTGTACACTTGTACACATTTTAAAATGAGAAGTTACAGGGTACTAAATTTCACGATATTTATTATTATAAATGAGTAACACAGACGTAACTCAACTCTAAATTTACCGCCATCAATATTCGCAGACGACAAAGTAGTCGATGAACCGGGTAGCTCCTATTTGTATATACTATATGTTCACACGCGAATTAATAAAGTGCAAGGGGCTGAAATGTTTGGTAAGTAAACAAAACTGTTATTACGGAAGAAAAATAACATATACTAAATGATATTTAGTGTGGTTACAGCAAGTATGATATAACAGCTGATCAAGATAGCTTGATTTTAAATGTTTGTAGGCCTTCGCGGATGTGCCCTACTTCACTATAGTACCGTGATCCGTCTTTGTCAGGCATTTAGTTCATCGTAGCCATTAACGGAAGTGTGCAGACGACGTGTAGACGACACTTACATTTAAAGTTGAAAGAAATCACTATTTAAGGTTCTTCACAGTACTAAATAATAGGGGGTAAGCCATCCTTGTATTATTCCTTTCATATATAAAAATAGATTTTGTAATTTGCATGATTATGCGAGCAGCAACCTTGCACTTGTCAGTTCGACACTTGACTTGAGTCTTTGAGAGGACCGTGAATACAATAACAAGACGACATTGTATTTCTACCGTACTCGATTCACTCGACCATCAACAACTCTGCACTTAATATCTACTCTATATTTAATAGTTGATGATGCTGTACCTTCAGTGATTGGCGCTTTAGTTTTTGATTTTGACTCTGAAGTTTGAGGCCTTTGTTTTTAAGTTTTAAGGTTTTTTATCGTTCAGTTCCATGGTTTGTACTCAAAAGTAAAGTATAACTTGAAGATTTTTTATTGCAAACCCCGGAAAAGAATATTAGCAAGCTAAAAAACAAAAGCATAAAAATGAACACCCTAACGCTAAAATTATTACAGTTAAAAAATAAGGAGCATAACATGTAAATGTATCTTGTTTTCATTTAAGTTTTATTGAGTTTATGTGTAGTGTAGTAATTTCTTCATATTTTTGACTCTGTGTTTACTTACTGTAAGGTATTGAACAGATCAACTATGCCAAAGAAGCAAGTCCAGAAACCCAAGCCAGAGGTTGAAGAGCAGGCCTCACCATTTGATTTTGGTGAGGATGACGATGTCCAACAACAAGAAACAACCAGAGGTATGTGACACTGATATGGCCATTGGTCCGGATCATGTGGGTGGGTGGGTGGGTGCGTGGGTGGGTGGGTGGGGGTTACTTTATGTTCATGCTTGGAAGTTTCAAGTATATATATATACTTGTGTGATTATACATGCATATGCACTATTTGGTTTGTGGGGCATAAAGGTATGCATGAAATGCTAAATGAACAACTTATATTCCAGTGACTACATAGAAAAGACCAAAAATACCATTTAACTGGCACACCACATCACATCATAAAAATAACAATAATTCAATTTCTTGGTTGCCAAGATGACTCCTGCCTTGAGCTACATGATATAAATACTATTATAGACACACATTGAAGAATATGTTGACCTCTTTCAATTTTGACCCTCTTGCATGATGTAATGCTATTGCAGATACCAAGAATGAAATTTGTATGGCTTTCATAATTCATATTTATGTACTATAACTCAGTCATCCTGTATGTAACATTATTGATTATTATCCACACAATGATTTCAATAACAAAATATAATATTATTGCATGGAATGCATAATTATATCCCTTACTATTTGGTGACTCAAGAAAACAGTTCCATCATTTTGACCCATAACAACAAAATCGGACTCTTAAGAGTCTTATTAGAAAGCACGGTGTAGAAGACTATCAGATGTTGTTAAGTCTTCAAATTCCAGTGCGTCACTTGCACATCAGTTGGCTTCAAGTCAAAGGGGGCGCACTGGCCTCATTGGTGAAGTCAGTGATTTGAGGAATGTATGTAGTTGTAGTCACTGATTTCTTGAAGTCATTTACAATGTCTTGTGTTGTTGTAGAAGATGAAACGCCAATAGTACCAAAAACAAGTGGCAAGAGAAAGAGATACAATGAAGAGGAGGAGGAGGAAGACTTTGGGTGAGTTGAATACTTACCATCATTTATGATATACACAGTAGTTAGATTATTTCTATCCAAAAAGAAAATTAAGTCATGAAATTATGCACACAGGAAAATATGATGAAGTTGACAGAGTTTCCTGTACTTTTGGAGGGGATTATGACAGACTCCCATGATGCAGTAGTGCACGTGTTGCATATTCTGGCATACATTGGGTATTTTCAAGATTACTTGTGACGTTCTCTGCTATGCTACACTCATGAAAGTACAGAAAAACCTCAACAAAAGCATCTTGAGTGCACTGTTACATACAGTATAGTCTGTGTTTGTGGACAATTGAATTTGTTGTTTACTGATGTGCTCAATAGTGCCATGTGTTAATTGTAAAGTGATATTTAAAAAAAAAACTATGCAGGCCAGATATGGTTTATTATGACAAATTACGTGAAATTATACTTTTCTAACTTTGGGCATATTGAAACAAACATTTTACTTCCTTTTGTCACCAGAGGTGAAGTCCATAACATGTTGGAAAGATTTGGCTGTGAGTAACTTTTATCAACTTTTAAATATAATAGTGTATGCTAGTGAACAATAGTTTTAGGATTGATTGATTTGTCTGTGAGACCACAAGGGGTCACAATCCTCTTCCAATGAAAAGTAAAACGAGTTACTTCACTATCATTTGCAAGTTAACTTTTGAATGTATTATAAAACTGAGATTTGCTCATCATTTTAACCTTGTTCATGCAGAGTACATTTCAATATATTGTATTCACTCTGCCCCCCCCCCCCCCCCCATATGTAGGAAAGAATAGGAAGGAAAATGCATTTAAGGGTTTGCATGTCATGTGTTCACACCCAGAGCAAGTTCAGGACTGTTGACTGTTGGGGGAAGGTCTCAGGAGACATCAATAAGTGTCCAAAGACAAGACGTGCTGTTCATTCAGGATAATTTTTACATATATTGTAAATTGCATATGGAATGATTTTGTAAATTCAGCCATTTATCAATACTTATTGACATTCTGTACTGTTTGGCTCATGAATCAGATCACCTCTCATCATTACTAAGTCATGACAGTCACAAACCATTAGCAGTCCAAGTGCAACAAACCCGCGGGCTTCCCTGGCGAAAACGGGTGTCATAAAAGTTGTTTGCATCTCTAAAGCTGTTTGTAGCATTACTTATAATAGCCTAATAAATTGATAACAACTGATATAAGACAGAGCTAAGGTTTGCCTCAATTGCAGTCCATGCAGACGGCCGAATAGAGGTTTTACAGCTGTTTACTTGTGTTATGTAAGAGCCCATCATCACATGTGTGAATATTGGTACTCTTTGATAACAAGTCCACTTGCTTGGCTAATGGCTTGTCCCAGTAATGGATACTTGAGATACAAACACATACCTCATATGATATCGTAGAACTTTTGTTGACGTTATGCTTAGTGGTCAGGTGTTTAAACTAGATATGCAATGAACAATTTAAAATTAGTTATACGCTTTATTTTATGTTTTCAGCTGATATCAGCAAGTCTATAGTTAACAAACGTAAACGTCTAGAAACTCTAACTAACCAGTCTTTGAAGTCAAGTACTCGAAAAGTGGAGGACATTTTCAAAAATCAACATGGAGAAAGGTTAGTAGGCCTCTATAAGTATTTTTGCAATTGTGAGGTATAGGGAACTTGCAATCCAGACTGAGCGTGCTCAGACGCACTGGACTATGGGATTATCTGTGGTTATCGTAATTCCTAATCAGGAGCTACCGATAAAATAAACCTCCGACAATGGTCAGGGCAACTATGAATTGATCATTTGTGATTAAAAACAATGTAACGTTATTGTTTACAATACTTTTTTATTAGTATTTATTATCACATTTCCCATGATGCAACATTCAGCTGGAAAGTACTTGTAACAAAAGGGTTAGTACTAATCTACTGATTAGTAGCAACAAGGCCCCCTCGGTTTCTTGTATTTTTCTTGGCTGAACAAAGAAAATTAAAATAATATTTCATTGTCACTTTGTTGATATTCAGACAGAAGCTTAGTGAAAGTTATGGTACTCAGGTAATGAATGTGTTCCAACAGTGGGAGTCTGATGTAGCCAAGATAAAAGATCACGAAGACAAGCTGCAGGTGAGAATAAAGACAAATAAAGGAACAGATCTAGGTTATATTTCACTGTATGGAAGTAAGTACAGTGTTGTCATGTGGTCAGGGAGCCAACATGACAGTCACAAACCATTAGCGGTCCAAGTGCAACAAACCCGCGGGCTTGCCTGGCGAAAACGGGTGTCATAAAAGTTGTTTGCATCTCTAAAGCTGTTTGTAGCGTTACTTATAATAGCCTAATAAATTGATAACAACTGATATAAGACGGAGATAAGGTTTACCTCAATTGACTCACTCCTTAGAAATGATCTTACGCTGTGAACTACACTTTTACAGCTGTTTACTTGTGTTATGTAAGAGCCCATCATCACATGTGTAAATATTGGTACTCTTTGATAACAAGTCCACTTGCTTGGCTAATGGCTTGTCCCAGTAATGAGAAAATTTGAGGTGTAGTGTTGTCATGTGCTTAGGGAGCCCTCTAAGTATATTTGATGTGACACTGAAACAGCAATTTGCTGCCTCACCAAGCTTTCAAATAGTGTTTCCCACTATTTCTCTATGTGGTGATCTGATGACTCTCGCAAGACAACACATTTTCTACAACAAATATTTTAAATCTTAAACTAGATAGCATATACTTATTGGTGATCAAGTTTTGGGAGGAATCCAGTAAAACACACAGTTTATCTGTATAATATTAACATTAGTGTTGTAAAAGTCACTAAGGAAGTTGAAGTTAATTATACCAAAACCCTTCACAAATCAAAATGTTCCAACGCAAAGTCTTTTTTTTTTTGACAGGCTTTATTTCGTCAACAACAGAAGTTGTTTCAGCAAGCAAGAACTGTTCAAAGTCAGAGATTGAAGACTCTCAGACAGTTGCATGAACAGTACACCAAGGTAATGTGCTATCATGTATTACGCAACAGTAGCACACAAGTAGCTTACTGTGAGTTTGGTCGTAATTTTTTTTATTAATGTTGTTTTTGGAAACATTGACTATTGCTGATATATTTTATGGTATATTATATTCCTCAAAATGTATAACAAACGGTGCTTTATACTATAGTATTCTGACCATGTTTGTTATTTGAAGGCATTGAGACTTAAAAGTGGAGTCATGATGGGTGAATGGTTAGCGTGACCGGCTTGGAATCTACAGGTTGCAGGTTCGAGCCCCATCGCTGCCTGCTGTTTGTTTCTGAGTGGCTAAAGTCCTTGGGCAAGATTTGAACCACGACTGTGCTTCAGTCAACCCAGCTGTATAACTGGGGACCTGGTAGGATGTAGGTTGCAATGTGAAGGCTTTAATCCTATGTGCTTAAATGGCTGCAATGGATTGTATGCTCCCCGGGGAGTTGAGGAAGACTAAAGGGCCGTTGTGCCGTTCTGATCCGAGCCAGGGGTAATAATTGTAAAGCGCTTTGAGCACGGAGTGGGAAAGTGCTATATAAGAACCCAACATTATTATTATTATTATTAAAAGTCATGAGTATGAATTGAAAGCATCACCAATAGGCACACAGACAAACACATCGCTTTTCTCTTTTTTCACCCATTGTTTTTAAGGTTTCATAAATCTCTCCATGTCTATTTGTAGGGTATGAGTGACTTAGAGTCACATCACCAACAACAGTATGGTGGTGTACAAGTTGAACTCCGTAAAGAGATGAACCTGCTACAGAAGAAAATTCTCATGGACACAGTATGTTTTCTATCTTGTAATGATATTCACAGAAATTTGAATCACAAATCAATATTTTGTTGTACAAATCAATAGATATTGTTGTCAAGAAATCATGGGCTGGACCCCTCTTATCAAGCAATGCCTGGGGAGAATGAAGACTATATAATGTGGCAAGATATAAAGGATGATATTTGCTTGTTAAGATTAGGGGAGCATTCTCCATGATGACATAATATTTTCATGTGACTGTAACAATCAGTGCTATTTATGATAGTGTGAACATGACTGACAGTTTTCAGTTGAAATATTTCAGCTTATCAAATTGTGTTGTATTATGAGGCATACATGTACCTTCTCAATGTAATATCATACTTATCAGATAGCGGCTTCTTATCCTATACAAAGTCATGGCTCTTTGTTTTTGTAACTCCTTTTTTATCTTTACAGCAAAATCAAGAGATGGCTAATGTGCGGAAATCCCTGCAGTCCATGTTATGGTAGATGTCAAGAGTTTGATAGAAATGGCTGGATTGTTTCAACTTTGAAATCGATGTTTAGCATATTTTAAACTGGCTTTGGTGTTTCAATTTGTAATTTCTACTGAAAACTTTTTTTTTTTACAACTTTTAGACAATGAAAAGAAATAGGAATTGTGTTACAAAATTTTTCATTGTTTGTATTTAAAAGAAATATTTTTTAAAAAATTTGACAATTTTTACCTGACAAATGGGAGATGGATTGTGTTACACAAATTATCATTGCTTGTATTTAAAGGATACAATTTATAACAGTTTAACAATTTTAGCCACCAGAAGACGGATGTGTTGGAATAGTTCCCATTGCTTGTATTTGAAAGAAATAATTTGGAACAATTTTAGACAGCAAACACACAATGGATTGCGTAAAAAAATTACTATCTCCTTGTATTTAAAATTTTAACTTTCTTATCTCCATATTTATCTAACAGTAATATAAACACAACTGTTAACAACTGGCAATAATCTATCTTGATAATCTTATATGAAGAGGTAGTTATTTAAATGATCTATAATCTTCTAGAGTTGATAAATTTGATGTGAATAAAATGTTACATTGGTCTTTTATACACTGGCTGTTTGTATTCTTTCACAATAAAGTCAGGCATAATTTATCAGTCATGGTTCCAAGGGTTCATAATTTAACACTTTGACCATTGGTGGCGCTATTGTACTTAATGGTCAGTGTGTACATTTCATTCAGGGTTTTATTTATTTACTGGCTGGCACAATTCAGACTAGAATATTGAGGTTGAGAATACATGAAGGATCATAAACAGAAATTAATTATAGTTGGTAAACATGACAATTACTTATTATTGTGCTTTTCTTTTGATTATATCAAATCATGTATTTATTTATTTTACTTAGCATATTCAGTAAGGCAGAACAGAAAAGAGTTATGTAATGCAACAAAAAAGTTTTGATCTGGAAAGAATGAAAATTCATAACAGTGAATACCTTTGCTGAGGTTATTGTTACACTTGACCAAGATTTACTACATTCTACATAATTACCAAATGTAAACTATAATATATTCCGATTTCAATGACACCACCAGCATAAAAATGAGCCTGGAATATACAAAATAATCTGTGATTGCGGTTTATCCGTTTTAAAATCATACACACTGCAGTCAGAGTTATTGCGCCCTCAATAGGTGAAAGTTATACCATAAAATGACCTTTCACCTTCAGTGATTGTAAATGTTGCGTTGCTGACCACTGCTGTTTACAATACACTGAATGCGACTTCGCCCGTTTGAAGAATTCGTCCTCAATGCGTGAACAATACACGCTATCTGGTATATAGAAGGTAGGTTTATACGTCTTTCTTTTCGTAACTCGCAAAGATTACCTCTCATGAGGTTAACAGGTAGAAGTGTTGACTGAACAATTGTCGCTTGCGGGAAGGTCGTCGACGTGACGCGAAAGTGAGCTCCTGGGCCGTCACAATATATTCAGTTACACTTATAGGGCCTAAAATGCGTAGACTTCACCTCTGTCGACATAGTAACTTTGTTTAAAGAATGTAGTTATTGCGAAAGGTTGCAAAACCCATGTTAAATCTTAGACCGAAAGTTGCAAATGTGTGGAAACGAATGCGTACATTTTCTATGTGTGACATCGACAGTGCTGTGTGAACGAACATGTACGTGTAAATCGTTGCGTGTACGCCCGCTTTCATTTCAAGGTGCAGAGCGCATCTGATTTTAGTCGTTCGACAAGCAAGTTTTATTTTTTTGGCGGCATCTAATTTTTGCGAGAGAAACAGTATTAAAACGTTACGAATTGTTTCACGTAGTCACATGGTCATTCGTGTAATACTAGTAGAACTAAGAAGTTTCGAATGAAAACTGAACATGAAACATGGGCGGCGTACGAATAACAGAATCACAACGTTCGTGTTTTTTACAACAATGTCATAGAGCGACATCGCCTTGTTACATAATATTCCTTTCATTTCTTTCAACGTGATTGAGTCCATTTGTTTGGACATAAAAATGTCATGCTGACGTCAGAGCTGCACGACACGTCGTTTGTCACTTTGTGTGCATCGAAGGTGAACGGCCAGCGAGAGATACGTACATGCGTTTTACATTGGTATGGGTTGCCAAGCAATATTGATAACGAGGGCCTTGACAGGGATGTGTACTCATCCATGAACATAGATAATATTAATATTTTGAGTGACACTTGAAGGATGGACAAGTGAAAACTTGTCATCGTACCAGTCATGGTCACAAATATTTCTCTGAGAAAGGTATAAAACTTGATGCCCCCTCCCCCTTGTATAATTTGATATGTATGTGTATGTATAATAACAGTGTACATGTAAATAACAATAACTTTCTTGCCACTAAAATCACACGACTTGTAATGTTTTCGACTTTTTAGGAACTTCAGAAAGGTGTGAATTTTTATAAGGACCATCAATTTGACCTTTGCCCCCTGTGTAGAAATAGAATGTAGGGGGAGTATCAGTGATAAATGTAAAGCTCTGCACAACAGAGCAGTTGAATTGTTTACATTATTCCACTTTCAAATATTAGTGGCAAGACCCACACTAAACTCCTCTTATTAATACTTATTAATTCTAAACATATTAATGTGTAATTTTTGTATGGTCCATGATCCATATAATTTTACACGGTAGGTTTACAAATGTTTAACAAATCTCTTTTGTTTGTAGATATTAGCATATTTAGACTTTGAGTATAACATTGTGGTTTTTTTTGGAAAATACTACATGTAATTTATATGCATTTATATTGCATATTAGCGTGTATTATCAATCATCATTGTACTTTCACTAAATGTAACTAAAATCTCACGCTGAACAGTTTCCCATATTTCTTTAATTCCAGTTTTTTTTATCACATTCTATTTAACAAAATTAATGAACACAAGCTGCTGTGAAGCTATTGTTTTTTCAGCCATTGATTGAACACTACTTCAGGAAGTAAAAGTATTTTCATAGATTTTGGGTTCTGGAGTCATTTCACGATTTCAAGAGTTTCACTTGATTGAGGGCAACAGTAGATTACAGTGAATATGAAAGAGTTTTAGTTTGATGTTCCTTGGTAATCAAGCAAAATGTATGTTATGAAAATTAATGACTTTCCAGAACCCAGGGTTCATGAAAATACATTTATTTCCTGTAGTGGTGTTCATATCTGTCACCTGAACTGCACATGTATGTAGCTAATTGAAATAAACTTAAAGTTAGGGAAATCATGATTCTAAGAGAACAAAAATAAATTATATTACCCCAGTACTGCAGTGTTTATACATTTACTTTGAATTGAAATATATTGTACATTAGCCAGTCATTGGAGATCCTTGAAGACAATAGTGTTAGGGCCACAACACTTAACATTTGTATAACAATATGACATACTGTTAATTTATGTTAATTAAATTTATGAATGCTGTGTGGGTGATAAAGTCTAAAGGGCTGGGACATGCTACCATTGTTTTTTTAATTCAACAGGAAAACATTGCCTGGCTGGCCAGTTGCTTACAGGTACAGGTACACTATAGTATAGATTAGATTATTGATGCCAACACTTGGCACAGCAGGTTTGGAACAGCAGAGACTTGTATTAATACCATGGTTTGATAAGAACAGTTTTATGGCCTCTTTATGTGTACAGAAAATGTCAGGGGAACTGGAAATTTGTTTGTGACTGTGAACTTTTATGTGACATGGCTATAAAACTGTAATTATAAACTGATCATGGAAAGTTACTGTAATACAAATCTCTGTACTTCCAACATGCTGTGCCAATTGTTGATAATCCAGTTCAGTTGTTTACTTTCCCAGCTGTTTGTATCAGGTTCCGGTTTGTCCATGGTCTGATGTCTACAGTTGTATGTTTTAGTGTTGACGATATGCATATTGTAGGTTGATCAATATGCAAATTTTATATACATGTACAGTGTCATGTTTAATAGTGTTAATGTAAATTATTATGCAATTAGGAACCAGCCTTGCGATCTCCCTGAGGGAAAACCCTGATATCATATATAGGACAATTCTAGTCTAGGTAGCACTTACATTTGTACTGGAAGGTAAAGGTTAATTAGGAAAAGTCTAGGTAATATTTCTAATGGAGTTAATAGCCATATTAAATGATGGTTATTAAAACTGAACAGAGATTAATTACTATTCATAAAAAAGTGTCAGGATTAATGATTGCATGAATAATATGAAGGACTAATGAAACATATTTATATATAATTAACATACTATATTATATATGCATGTATGCTATCATAACCAATAGACTCAGTCTCAGTGTTTTCATTATTATGAGCATTTAAAGGCCAGGGTTTCAATCCCAAGTCCTTGCATTAGTGTTATCTGACTTAGTAGTATAGAGATGAGGATTACATCTGTGGTCATTGTTTTGATCAGGACCATCTTTATTTTTGTATCTATATCTGTTTTTCTTACCCAAATTTTAAAATGTCTGAACTGGACCTTAAATGAAACCCGGAAATGACATATCGGTAATTTAAAAAATTGAGAGGCATGATAATGCAAATGGTCTCAGTTTATCAGTATAATGCACCTCCTTTTTGATGATGCACCAGTAAAAATTGCCATCGCACGAGTACTTTATTCTCTCACTAAGTTTTATGGTTGTTTTTGATAGCTTCTAATTACTGATAAGCCTGGAGACCTGTATTGATGTTACTATCTTAAGAAGTGACAGTGTCTGGGTTAAGTACAGGTATAATTAATCTCTAAAGTATACAAAGTCTTTGAAACTATGAATCATGATTAAATATTTACAGTTTGTGATGACTGTAGACAAATAAATTACAATTATAATAATTCAATAAATAAATATAAGCCTGGAGGCCTGGAGACCTGTATTGATGTTACTATCTTAAGAAGTGACAGTGTCTGGGTTAAGTACAGGTATAATTAATCTCTAAAGTATACAAAGTCTTTGAAACTATGAATCATGATTAAATATTTACAGTTTGTGATGACTGTAGACAAATAAATTACAATTATAATAATTCAATAAATAAATATAATCAAATGAATGTGGATATTTTATCATTAGAATCGAATTTGAAATGTTGATAATATGAGTCTATGACAGAACCCCATGCCACAAGAGTGTAAGTGTACGCGGGGTATTTGCACGAGCGTTTGCAATCTTCTCTGCACCTATACGTGTACTTTCACGAGCGAAGTGAGTGAAAGTACGAGTGCAAGCACGAGTGCAAATACTTCTGAGTACCCACACTGGAACTCATGTGACATGGGTCATGGGATTCTGTATGGTACAAATGTACGTTTATAAATCTGAAACGGCAAATTTCCATAAAAATCGCACAGCACAGCACAGATTTTGTGTGGCGAACGGAGTCGCCCTCGTTTGTATATCATTTGCAGGTATGCAATAATATTTTCAGTATTGCACTACAGTGAAAATACCACTAGTTATGTGCCCACCAGTGTAATTAATCTCATACATGTATGTAATGATACTATGTAGTTATGTAGTTGATTTAAAAACATGTAGTATATTGTGTTAGGTGATATACAATGTACAATATAATATACTTGGGATTTGTAATAGCCTTTCTCTTCTGTACATATAGCTACTTATATTAGTCTGTTTATGGTTTAGTGAGATTGTTAATTTTAATAGTCAAGCACTGCAAAATATTGAGCCTTCAATCCTCAACATTTCATGAAATTTTGTAAAAACATTTTATGTTTGAAACTAGTAGGATATTTTACGTCGCTTTTGAACTGAATTACTATTGAAATTGTGTATCTCAGTAATCAATTATGATAATTTTGATGACAAAATAAATGTAGCCATCCACAGTCTACTTCTTAAATCTGTGAATTTGCTCATAGTCAGTGGAGAAGAAACTTCTCCACAGTGTATTCTTTGCTATATGCTAATTATATATACTTCTGTTGTGTAGCAGAGACACAGATTTAGTCAGTAGATGCAATGTAGGTGTGGAAGCTGTAATCTCCATATTGAAAATTTTGCAACTGGGTGATCCTACATGTGTATGGTCTCATGAAAATACCATAGTTACTTTCAAAGCAAATACATATTTAAGACTCATTTGCATAGGTCATTTCCTGTTGCTTGATATTGAGATATATTGACATAGTATGTATCAGGCACTGTGTACACTGTGTGTAAATAATCAAACATAATAAATAATCAAACACAGTTGAAAGTCCAAATATGATATTTCCAAGTAGACAGCTAATTGATAATAAATCAATTGATAGTTATTAAAATGTTTAAGAAAATAAATCTGACTAAAAAATATAAATAGTACATATTTTAAGCACATTGAGGCTTCACTTGGTGGATGCCAATCTGATTGATGATTGGCGACTGGTGTCAGTCTAAAAGAATTTAGGTTTAAATATCCTACATTGAACTATTGATCTTGCCCCTAAAATAACTTATCAGGGCTCGAAATTAACTTTTTTAGTTGGTAGTCACTTTGACTACCACTTTTTAAAACTGGTATAGTCAACAGGGAAGATTTGGTAGTCATTCTTTTTTTCAGCATTTAATAATTTATGCATAAACAAAACATGAAGTAATTGTTTTCATGAAATTAGTGACATTCATATTAGGCAAACATTTGACCTGTCCTAAAATACTACATGTAGTATAGTATAGTTATGGATGTATGGCATAGACCATGGGTCTAACTTATTACTTAGCTAGGGACCAATCAAATGTGTGAGGAATTCAAGTAGAAATTGTATGTGTACACTGTACATGTTACTTTAACAAAACATCTGAATGGGTTACAGGTGCATGTACATGTACAATACATTGTACCTGTGGTGTCCATGCAGGGTTCAGTCATTAGAGTCAAATCTCATCTAGTCTATTGTTGTACTATTCTATTCTGCTCTAGACCAGATCTATTATGCTCTATTCTTTTCTGCTGTCTATTCACATCTACATGTATTATGTTCTATTCTAAAGAACATGAAAAGGGAATTAAAACACCCAGTAGTGCTAGTAAACACTAGTTTTTAGTTACGCTGTAAATCACAAATCGTTCAAGGCCATGGATCTACATTTGTATTTCTGTGAAACAATTATAAAATTATAAATTCTACATTGATGTACTCACAGTGCATAAAGAAATTTACCCATGAATCAATGTTAACATATTTTGTAATATATGTTTTATTTTTATTTTCCCCCACAGTAACTTATTGTTCCAATTTGCAAGAATCTTCTCATACTACTACTTCCAGAAACTGATTAATACAAGATGTCGGAGGACAAGGGGCTAAAGAACTTTTTGATCATTTTCAACATAGTTGTTGTGGTAAGTATAGTGATAAAATTATAATCTGTGTAAATGTGTACAGTTTTATCAGTTTTAACATTTCACTCCCAAACTAAAAGAATTTAGGTTTAAATATCCTACATTGAACTATTGATCTTGCCCCTAAAATAACTTATTGCTGTAACTTGATAATTTGCACCATATTTCTATTTTCTAAGTGATCCATTCATTGGACTACATGTACCATCATACTGTATATTGTGTAACTTCCGGTGTTTTTTTGTTTTTCTGAAGTACTATAGTGTTTGTAATACCAGTATAAATACCATATGTGGAATGTATGTGTAGCATATGGTAGAGGAAAGTATAATATCACTCAGGCTGTACATACACTGCAATTATCGTAATGTTCAATATTTATTTTAAAAAATATGCTATGAATCTACCGTGGAAAGATATCACTCTCCACAATATCCACAATTTGTTGATTAAAAATTTAAAATAAATTCAGATGTACCATAATTAGACATTTGACATTTCTGTTACATTCTTTTCACTATTTTTTGCAATTTGTAAGTTTCATACAATGTACTGCATTGCTATTGTGGAAGTTTAAACTCCTCTTTTTACCCGGGGGGTAATTATGATTTAGTTGTATACAAAAAACACAGGTTGGGAAAAACAGGGGATTTTAAGTTTATTGTTTGGAGATACATTGTATGTGTACATGTGCTACATTTACATGGAAAACTTATTTTGCTGTTTACGGTGGTGCATGGTACAGCAACCCTACTGGTGTTAAGACTTTACATAGGTAAATCTCTAGTCTAGTTCCTATATGGTATCTTTACGATTTACAGGTCCACTCACAGACCACATCCAGACGAGTAAATCTCATAATGAAATAGGTTGAAATAAAAGTAGTGTAGATATTATGAAAATTAAGTTCAGCACCTTAAAGTAAAGTGTTCTACAATTGTTTACTGGCTGTCTAGTTCATTGTTAGGTGAGGAGGTAATGTGTACTTATGTTGACATGTAGAGGGTAGTTATTGCACTCAAAATACACAATTGTTTACTGGCTGTCTACATGTAGTTGGCTGTTACTTAGGTGAGGAGGTATTAATGTGTACTTATGTTGGCATGTAGAAGGTATAGCTATCAGCACTCAAAATACACTTGTATTGTTTACTGACTGTCAAGTTCATTGTCACTTAGGTGAGGAGGGAATGTGTACTTATGTTGACATGTAGAGGGTAGCTATTGCACTGCTGTTGACATTCTGGTGACTCAATACCACTCCACCTACTAACTGTCAAATAACAATAAATGTGTGACCCTATAAAAGGGTAACAAAGAACTATAACATTGTGTTGCCATGGTAACAAAGTACACTCGTCAAAATCACTCAACTGAGACAACTATTTGGTTTTGTTTATAATTTAAAGAGATAGGTAAAAGGGTAACTAGACCAGTGTAGATTTAATTTGTTCTCACACACTGTTGACAGTATTAAGTTATAATACATGTACCTATCTATGATGTGACTACTAGTGATGCAAATACAGGTTTATTGGAGCCTACTTGTACTTTCCATAGGATGGCTTGAATTGCCTGGAACCTACTGCAGGCTACTTTACATAAAACCAAGCTTTCTCTATTTGTATGGTAATAGGTAATCTAGTTCCTGACGACCTTGTTCCAATTTTACACTGCGTGATCTTCACATATTTGAACGTAGTGTAAATCGGAACATGGTCATCAGGAAATAGACTAGGTAGTAGGGAAATAACTTTCATACATGTATGTATCTGTTATCCTCTCCTATACTTTATACATGTACATAACGAAGTAAGTTGAAACTCGCATGTAGTTGATAGAGATTCCGTGCTGTTCTGTTTTATGGTACTATACCAGAAGTTGGATGGATTCCAGACTAGAGTTATTAATCAAGCAAGACATTCCTAAACTATGTAAATAATACAATATATACTTGGCAAACATGTCAACTATCAAAACTTAATATCAGTACAAAATATTTTCACAATGATTCATGAAACATATTGTCA
Organism: Glandiceps talaboti; assembly: GCF_964340395.1. Taxonomy (NCBI): domain Eukaryota; kingdom Metazoa; phylum Hemichordata; class Enteropneusta; family Spengelidae; genus Glandiceps; species Glandiceps talaboti. The sequence goes on along the minus strand of NC_135565.1, from coordinate 18,001,562 downwards.
TGAAACTTGTTGATTGTAGGATGAACTTAAGTGACCTTAGCAACAACAGAGAGACAGAAATTCAATCATTATCCGTGCATACTTTGTATGGTGGTAATGTGAGAATCTCAGTTATCAAGCATCTGATAAATAAAACTATTTGTATTTGACAATCAAAATTACTTCTGCCAAAATTCCATGTCTGTAACAGTATCAAACACAGTGAAATCATACATGTATGTCTTAGCATTATGCTGACATTTCCCAACTATTTATACCCATTGTGTCCTACACACATTTTGTACATGTTTTTTCACGAACCTAATATCAATAAACATTGCTTTCATTGCAGTATACTGATGGCTAGCCAACACAAAAACATTCTATATATGAATTCATATGTGCATACAATATGTTTAATACACACACCTGTACAAATACATAATAGCAACATATGTAAATTATAGTTCCGCTCTGATAGGAAATGCAACAGATTTGTACATTTATCATATTAAAATTGTCATTATAGTTGCATACATCTTTACTACATCACAGTTGACAAAATCAAGACAGGCAGATAATGAACAGAACGTATTCCACAAGAAAGTGAACATAAAACAATACAATAGTTGATGGCAACGGAAACAGATTCTGATGAGGACCATAAATCCCTAGAGAACTAATCAAAATCCATGAATATGACAAACACATTCATCAGTTTGGGTAGTCTAGATGCCAACTGTGAGTGAAGGTATAAATCGTAATGATACTGTATGGAAACTAGACTAAAGTGTGGGGTACGCGTTACACACAACAACAAAAATAACAACTATATATAAGACATGCTTACCACAATTTCAGTAACTTTGATGTGGTAGAAAATAGACTCAAACCAGGTTCAAATAATTTACACTGCACCGTGTACCTCTGTATAGCCATATACATGTACATATAATAGATAAATATATAAAATTAATATAATGTAACTCAAGCTAGGTTCAAATAATTTACACTGCACTGTGTACCTCTGTATAGCCATATACATGTATATATTAAATAGATAAATATATAAAATTAATATAATGTAGCTTGGTACATTAATTGACAATTTTCTTGATGTCAAATGACTGTATGATCACCAGGCTCAGGTGTCTATTGTTTCCACTCGGCTGATTATGATAATAGTATAAACTATACATATAGTTTAACTTCTAGCAATGGTAGACAAATATGTTCCCTTAAGGATTCAGTTTTCATGTACATCATGCATAACATTAATACTCGTCATCACTAGTTGTCACTTAATCAAAATGTCCATCATTCATATGTTATACTTAATGTTTGGAAAAAAATAAGTACATTTTTTTGTAGCACCTACAAATGTACATGTACATGCACCATACATTTTTTATTGGTGCAATCATTATCATCATGTCAAGCTAACTGGGCCATTTTTTGACAGTTTTTCTCCATTGATGTTTATGTTGCATAATTGCTGCTAGGTCAAATAGATTTATACCAGAGTCTCATTCCAAAGTGTCAACAAAGTTTGTAGCTGGACACCCTTTTGATCTTTTTTAATGCTGTGGTTCCCAGTGCAGAACTTGGTGGATAGTTTCTCATACATGTATAGGTACTTTAATTATTGTCAATGCACCTGCATTTCATGTATTTAGAGTTCAATGTCAGACAACCAAGTTAATATATTCACTGGGAAATTCTCTAAAGACCAGTAATTAGACATTTTCATACAGGTATACAGATATACAGGTACATTCTGATTTTAGGCCTTATTTAGGCCTCTGATATCAGATCAGGGTTGACTAAAGTCATATCAGTGTGTATGCTTGCATAGTCTTCAATTTAAATTTCATTTGCAAGTCCTTCCCAGTGTCTATCTAAACGTCTCTCAAAAGTATATACATTTGGTGCATCAACCACATGATTGGGAAGACTATTCCACTTCCAGTGGTTTCATGTTAATTAGAGGTCTATTTTATCTACATGTATACCAGTATTATTAAGTAGTATAGTATAGTAATACGTTCAAATCATGATTTATTTGAGGTGCTCAATGTTGTGGTTGGGTGCAAACTCAAAAATCTATTTGATTGGGCTATACAAAATGTAGCTTGCACCATACTGTGTGTACTGCTAAACAAATATGTTTACAAATGTACATGTACCTACAGGTGATTTTATACTGTGCAGGGTGTATGTATGTATTACAATTAAGCCATTATAATAATTGTATGTAACAAAACAGTTATCAGTTGCAGGTACAATTTGTAGTGCAGCTTTGAGACACGTGTATAGAATTCTTAGCAATGTACAATACAAATGTAGCAATACTAACAGGATTCCAGCATAACGTGGTCCAGTTGATTATCATAACTTTTTAATCACCATTCACGATTGTATACATTTACTTATATCCATTGGCATCACTACAAGGTTATTACAGCCAGCCACCAACAAAAACTCTTTATTCTTGTATTCATTGGAATCTAGAATTGTTGTTAAAACCTTGGAGGGGTTGTAAAAATGAGGTTTGTGATTTGAAAATAGTTACTAGTGAAAAACATTGTTCTTTATCTGAAGGAAATCTATTGTATTTTGAGTGACTTTTTATAACCTGAGGCAATATTTTAGAAGGTACTACAATGTATTATATATGTTAAGACTCTTAAATAGCCAAGTCAATATACAAGTCTTCTGTGTTTGTTAATAATGGTTGATTTGATGTATACATATACCAGCACACAGGAGGGCATTGACACAGATTTAGACATGTTCATACATGACGTCAGCTCAGCTGTAAGTTACAGTGACAAGGAAGATCTATAGTAGCCATGGTGGCTTAAGATCATGCTTTGTAGATTCATCATACTGTTCTCTCCCTCTTACATGTATGTTCTCTCCAGGCCTTTATCAGATTCCACCCATCTCCCTCCATCATTGAAATACATGTAGTATGATTTCATAAATAGAATAGACATCAAGCAACGGTATATAAATACAGTTACAGTGAGTATATATGTGGATGTTACATGTTGATGCTAGCTGGCCTGACGTATGTTAAAGTGACATGAGCCGAGTTTATAATTACTCAAGTGAAAATACTTGAGTGATAAAGACATCATAGCCTAAGTCCGGGTACACTAGGATACATTAAATGATTAATGTTAGTTAACCTGGCACATAGTAATGTACAAATGAACTATGATTGTGTATTTGTTCACGCCTACAATACATCTATGATCTATAGAGTCACTATTTGATTTCTGTTTTTACCATTGCATACAATGATTCCCTTCACACACATACATGTATGAGTCACTAACTTTTCAACAAAGGATGGCAAGGCTCGAAATTAACTTTTTTCTTTGGTCGTCCTAGTGGGCTACCAGTTTCAGAAATTGGTAGCCCAAGGATTGTGGCCTGTAGTCCCATATTCCTGAACTGAAAACAGATTTCCTCTATTAGAAAAATGTGTATTATTAAAATACTTTCATGTCCATAAATCTTCCATCCTCATCACATAATCAGTGGTAGCCTGAGTGGGCTATCAGCTGCAAGTTATGGTAGCCCATGACCAGATTTGGTAGTCTGTGGGCATGGGAGTACTGTTAATTTCGAGCCCTGCGCTGTATAGAAGACTGTTCAGACAAATATTGAAATTGTCATGTACATGCATGTAGCTTGAGTTATGTTTCATGTAACCTGAGTATGTACAAATAAGGATATCATACATGTATAACAAAATTGACAAATACACATACATGTACATGTACACAAAATATTGGATATACAGATGTACAAATGTAAATACACCATTTTAGATACAATATGTACATGATCATTTCATTGTTTTTGTTATAACCCTGAGAATTCTGAACAGTAGAGAAATTTCTGATAACTGTGTACAGTTAATGCATATGTGAAATATACAATGAATTTGTGGAGGGGGGGGGGGGGGGGGGGACCTTGGTAAAATACCTTAATTGTGACAACTCATAAATTGTACCTAGAAAATTCATGGATAATGTCTGCTGTATAGAGTAAGAAACACACAGAGAAGGAAAACATGTAATTTAAAGGAAAAATATACCTTGTTGTGGATTCACTATGAATGAAAGTTTCCTACTACGTGTACCTGTACTTCACTTAGGATTGATGCTAGCTCTACACTACCAAGGCATCTACATGTACATGTACGTCACTTCAGATTGATGGTAGCTCCATACCGATAAGTGAACATGAATAAAACCTATGAGATTTAATATTATCTCATCTAATAATATAATATCCAAATTTTTATTAAACATTATATTCACTAGGTATCCTTTCCCTTTTTATTAATATTATTATCATTATCAGTAGAAATATTGAATTAAAGACAAATTTATAGATATGAAATATGTTGTTTTTACATTGTACATTGCTCCCTTGCATTTCTGTGTCTATGCATTGTCACAAAATCACAGCGATTCCTTATACTGCAGCTGTCAGACTAAACAACTACATGTATAAGTATTACAAGACGACTTATTAGAATTGATATATGTTGAATTAATCAAAATATTGTATTTCGGCTGTCAAAATTAAGACAAGATTTATTGAAATTGATATACATTGAATTAATAATCAAAATATTGTATTTATAGTCTCAGGTTGTTAAAAATATAAGGCGAGTATTATTTCATATTTTGATTTACAGTTCATGACTACATTATATACACTATAGGAGGTAATAACAATTAGAATGGTTCATTTAATATGTGTACAGCTGTTAAATTATATGTGGCAGTAATGTGTCATTTATATAGGTCATTTATTTATATTGGTCATTTATTGATACAACAGTTGCTGGAATTACTATGATATAGCTTTTATGAAATTGATATTTTTATGATCTAGATTTTGTCAAGTTGATATACTATTTATATGTCATGTACATGTATACTGCATATTGCATACATATACATGTAGGCTTCAGTGTGCCCTCTAATGATAGCCAAATTTTGTTGTTGTGAATCAAAGTGAGAAAAACTGGAAGTTCTTGTGAGTCTCCCACCCCATAGTAAGAGAGAAGGGAACACCATATTTTGATGCGTCAATTGTGTGCATCAGTGGCATGTCAAATTGACTTAGAGGATGATCACCACATATAGTAAGAGATAGGGGAACACCGTATTTTGATGCGTCACTAGAAATTGTGTGTGTCAGTGGCACGTCAAATTGACTTAGCGGGTACACTGTATGATATACATGTAGCATACTGGAATTACTATTGGATTTACAATATAAAATGTAGCTTTTGTCATGGTGATATTTTAATGATATATTTCATTTGTTTGTCACAAGTTCATATACTACATTGTATACTATTATGCCATGCATGTACATGTATTGTATAGTATGAGGTATGAGGTATGCAGTGTAATTGTAGCATACTATAATACATATGAGGCATTGTAAATTACTGAAGTCATTCAGTTGTCAGAGTTAATGGCTTAATTGTGACTAGTTTATGATAAACTCGTCACAATTAAGCCATTAATGCGTTAACGTGTACCCTGTTTATCCATGTCATGTATACATGTGTACATTGTCAGGGCTTGAAATTAACAGTACGATAGTCCCATGTCCACAGACTACCAATTCTTGTGATGAGGCTACCATAATTTGCAGCTAGTAGCCCATTCAGAATACCACTAATTATGTGATGATTTAAAGGATGGAAATTGGAAGATTTATGGACATGAAAATATTTTAATAACACACATGACTTCAAAATGTTGTTTATTTTTAAATGTAACAACTGTTACATCAAATATTCTATGTTTTAACATCTTCAAAAAATCTGTTATTACTTCCAGTTGAGTGGGTTAGCTGTTGTTGGTCTTGGAGTATGGATGATAGTAGATTCCACTTCATTTAATGACATTGTGGATAGCGCCATACTGAATGGCACCACCTATGCATTGATAGGTGTTGGGGCTTTCATTGTCCTCGTTGGATTCTGTGGATGCTGTGGAGCATGGAAGGAGGTCAAATTCCTCCTCATCCTGGTAAGTTACTATAGCAACAAGCATTAAAGTTTAATTTACTATTGAGAAGTTGTCCTGAAAATCAGTAAATTAAAATCCAAAGAAATCTACAAATTGTTTTACGATTACTTTTTTATGCAACTCCGTTTATTTGATGCAGAACTTTGAAGTAACACTCTGTCATTACATGTACCTGTAAGTAACTTAAGCTACGTAAAGTACAACCCAAGAATTTCCTGATTTGCTGCTACTCAATTGTCAGACTGATGTGAGCTATTCAGTTGCTAACCATTGGTAGCCCTATGCTGGCACAATCATAGCCCTATACTACATGTAGTCCTATGCTAGCCCTATCCTGGCCTTGTGCTAACCATATGCAGGCCTTACATGGCTAGCCTGATGCTTATCCAATGCTAGCTCTATGCTTTCTCAATGCTGGCCCTATGCTGACCACATGCTAGCCCTGTGCTGGCCACATGCTTGCCTGATGCTGGCCCAATGTTTAGCCCTATGCTATGATCTCAATGCTGGCTGTATGCTGGCCCCCATGTTGGCCTTATGCTAGCTCCTTCAGAAAATATTTCTTGGACTGTAATTAGATGCACTATCAGCAATAACTTTATGTCTATTTCATTTCACTCCAGTACATTATCGTTGTTGGTATTGTCTTCGTTGTGGAAGTAGCAGCTGGGATACTGATCGCCCTCTATCAGGATGAATTGGAGTCTTACATACAGAAGACAATGAACAACACTTTACAAGATGACTATGGTCAAAGTGGTACTGCTAATGAAGCTATCACATCGGCATGGGATACAGTACAATTAACAGTAAGTCTTATTAAGCCTAATAAAAAAAGTTGTTTGGTTGTGGTTACCCAAATCCACCTAGTTTTTTCGTATTCAGAAAAAAATAATATAGAACAGAAATTATAAATTACAACCAATGGCTGTACATGTATTTATGAAAATTGGAGCCCGATGATGTTATCACATCTGTCTGTTTACCACCAACAAAATTGAACATGAAATATAAAAATTGACACGTTGATTCTCTTTGGTTTCAGTTTGTTTGCTGTGGTTCATCTCTATATACTACATGTAATTATACACACATCTGTCTGTTTACCACCAACAAAATTGAACATGAAATATAAAATTGACATGTTGATTCTCTTTGATTTCAGTTTGATTGCTGTGGTTCATCTCTCTATACTGATTATGAGACATCTGCATGGTACAATACCAGTAGTTCTGAGAAGTGGCCTGAATCTTGTTGTGTACATAACGGTAATACAATAGCAGATCGAACCAAATGTTACACTCCCACTGCAACTGATTGGTATGATTATATGAATACTGATGTAAGTTTCCTCATTTTACTCATAATAATAAATGTTATAATGTGAATTTTTATATGGCAGTAAGGAATGTCCAAGTCTGTAAGATACAACATTTATCCCATGCTATCAGCCAGCATTCTAGAAGCCTGACAGGGCTGAACAACATGATGTATCTTACAGTCTAGGAATTCCCACATTGTGGGCAAAGCCCTTTGCAATTATTACCCTTGGCACAGATATATAATGACACAACAACACTTTATTTTTGTTTATTTTCAGGGTTGCTACAGCAAAATAAGAGACTTGATAACTAACAATGTTATGATAGTTGGAGGTTTGCTTATTGGATTCTCTGTCATTATTGTAAGTATTGCATATAAAGTGGTGAAATTTGCATAAATTGTCATTTTTGTAAATATTACATAAAGTGGTGAAATTTGCATAAATTTTAATTGCATTACATCTAAAGTGATGAAATTTGCATAATTTTTAATTTTTTGTAAGTATTACATATAAAGTGAAATTTGCATTAATTTTAATTATTGTAAGCATCACTTCATGCTTATCATATCCTTGCCTTCAGACACATTAAACACTTTATTGCAAGGCTATGAGGGCACTAGTAGACATGTATTATGCCAAGGGCTGTGATGCAGTAACTATTTGAGTACTAATAAAATTGGTCAGCTGTAATGATGTAATTTGTCATTGTGATGAGAACTGTCAATCAAGACAGATCATACTGCCACCTAGAGGTCATTTGCAACTATGGAATTTGTTATTCTTATGAGGATCATCGACCAAATGGGATCAAAAGCGAAAGTGCCAAACATTTTGAGTGTTATAACCTGTGTGAATCATTTGATTTACCAAGCTGATGAACATTTTTGGTCACTAATTAATATATTTGTGTTATTTTTACAGTTAAGTACACTGTGTGGAGCAATATGTCTGTGCTGTTCTATCAGAAAGGATGACTAAGACGTAATCATGGACATTTACACCATGAAACCCCTAGTAACACAAAATTATGGTTCAGTCCATCTCTCTTCATGTGAAATATTGGAATACTCTACAGGGTAATAGGTGTGTCAAGGGCTATACGAAGAGGAGAACAACAATTTTAACAAGTGTAATAAATTGAAAGTTAAACTGACAGTCTCATTTATTTTAGTTTATGTAGAATTTTTCCAGTGTTTGGTTAGATAATAGCCTAGACTTTCACACTTGTGGATTTTAACTATGTCCTGTCCAGCAACTCCACCCACTTATACTTTGACAGGCCATGTTGCAATATGATGACATCACTATAATGTGTTCCTTTGTGATTGGCTGATTCTGTCTCTTGAAGCTGATTGGCTGATCCTGTCTCTTGAAGCTGATTGGCTGATCCTGTCTCTTGAGGCTGATCCTGTCTCTTGAGGCTGATTGGCTGATCCTGTCTCTTGAGGTCGATTCAGTAATATCACATCACACAATAACACTACTGATGCCAACTAGCACAGTAGGGTAGATTTAAAACCCAGTAAGAATTCGCACCCATTTTTCGGCCAGCATGCCATTCATGTAAAATATTGAATTCAAAAGTCTAAGCATTTGTGGAGAGGATGTAGTCAAAATCCACCAGCACAAAGATCTACGCCAATTTGATGAATACATAGATCTTGCAGTAAATACTCCATGGTCTATCATTACTGACGTGTTCTACATGCAGGCTTTGTTTTTATTTACTTTATGTTTTCCAGTATTTCAAGTTAATTTTTAACTGACATGTTATCGTTGTCAACAAATCTACTTCTTAACATGTTATCAGCAATTACTTTTACCCAGTTTTAAGGTTTAATTTTTTTTTAAATTTTATAAATTAAAAAAACAAGTGTTCTGAAACTGCCTTATGTATTACGACAACATGTTTGTACATGTTTATTAGAGTTGTGTTTTAGAACATGTAAATAGAGAAACTTAAGATTAAGTCAAGTTTGTCACTTTTAGCCAAGAATTCCTCTTTATGTTTCCCTGTGCAAACTTAATCTGATGTCACTCGTGTCTAACTTGTGCACTGTATTGTATGATTTCACAATGATGAAATTATTAAGTCCAATTAAAGTGGCACAAGCTGAGTTTATAAGCTTTTTACGCAAATGAAAATACTTACACCAAAAACTTGAAACTATTCTAGTATAATATTTATGTCAATGCATGCCTTCTATGACATTACGATTGTCTTCTGGCATTGTTAAAATAGTGGATTGCATGGTAGGGGTTTCTTGAACATTTTGAATATGCAGTAAAAACGATGCCTAAACATGTATAAACTCAGCTTGTGCCCCGTTAATTGTTTTACCTCAGATAGTTATAATCCGTGATCAATTCTCATTATGCAAGTAATTCTCGGTACCTAGCATAAAGTTTACCAACCAGAAATAACATACTTTGCATGCATTACTATTGGCATGTGTGAGAACTTGAAAAGTCATCCTTCATCCTCTATTTTGACCCTCTAGCATGAGATAAAAGGGTTGTCCTTGACTGAGCGGTTAGCTCATACATCGCTTAACTCTGCACGCTCTGGGTTTAAACCTGCCCAGTGTCAGCTAGGTTTGTATGTAAGAAGGGTGATGCTCAGTTTGACCTGGTACTCTAGTATCCTTTTACTTCAAGAACACTAGGACACTAGGGTGCTGCTACGTGGTGACCAGTCAACAAATTTGCAAAATTTATTTGAACAAATGAAGATTGTTACTAGTATTATAATTATAAATTTATTATAGGTCCCGAGAATTCCATAACCGAATGGTATCAGTATTAACCATACTGCATTACTCCAGTAATGAACTGTACAAAACATTGTTACTTACAAAGGTTAATATGCAGAACAGGAGATACTTTCTACATTTACTTTTATTTGTTTGTGGTTGTGAGTTAGGGAGCGGGTTACAGTGTCCACGTCAGTGTCTTAATATATTGTATATAGTGCTGTTTTGTTTTCGTAAAAAAAATTCTTTGATTACAGCATGCCTACACATGTGCCTTCTATTTTATTTTTCTTATAAAAAAAACACGTCCAAATGAACAAATCAGCATTCTAATCTTCCACAGAGGGAAGTATTATTATCACATGGTACAGTAAGAATTGTGGGTAAATTGTGGGATAATTTTTGAGAATTCACATGTTTCTTTAATTCTTAGTGTTTTGTAGTTGTGTCATTATCATTCATTTTGAGAGTGATCTGAGGAGAACTTCCATTATGCATAGAATGTATTACAGTCTATTTACAACTATGGAATATGCATCTGTTTTCTACACTTGTAAACATTTGGCTACATTGTAATACATTGTAATACTAGTAATGAAATAGTGATATGCAAAACAGTCTTTGAAAATGACCTTATATGGTAACATAGCCACTTCCAAATATGGTAACTTTATTTTAAGGTTAGCTTTGTACCTCCACATATCTTAATAATACATTGGTTCCCTTGTATTCCAAATAAGGATAACTCTGTATCACCACATATCCTAATATGGTAGTATGATCCAAATATGGATTGTTTTATACCACCACATATCCTTATATGGTCATTTGATTCCCTGTAAATTAACATTCTAGCAACATGGGTTATTTATTATCACCACACTTCCTAATATAGTAGTGTGATTACTTGTAAATTCCAAATATGGCTCATTTTGAATCACCACATATCCTAATGGTACATTGTATTCCAAATAAGGAATTCTTCAAGCATCACATATCCTTATATGGTAATTTGATTCCTTTCAAGTTCCAAACATGATAGCTTTGTCTCACCACATATCCTCATGTATACATGTATATGATCAGTAAATGTATTTCGATGTGTATTGAGCAATCAGTTATTCCAACATCATTCATTCTCCTTGTGTTACCATATACCCATACTGTACATGGCAAACACATCCACATATGGCAAACACATCCATACATAGCAAACATATCCATACATGGCAAATATATCCATATAGGGCAAATATCCATTCCATATATGGCAAACATCCATATATGGCAAATATCCATTCCATATATGGCAAACACATATCCATATATGGAAAACATCCTTTTATGGCAAATTTGTCCATGTATGACAAATTGATAACAATCAAACAATGTTTTTTCTCCTGGTGAGTTATATTTACATAATAGGATTTAAGGTTACTTCTGCTTGAAATTAGATGAATCAATGTCAAGAATAGAGGTGGTTAGTTTTCCAAGAATGGTGGTGTTTAGTTCCAAGAATCGGTTGGTTATTTAGTAAACAATGTACATTATCATCCATTATGTGTATATTATAAATGTTTTGTATAAATTATAACTTTATAAATGATAACAAAATTCCATAAATAGTTGTAAAGTTTTTCACACAAATATTTCGACTTAGTTGTTGTTGATAAGCTTCTAAATGACAGTTTGTAAGTACAAGTTGACCTGTAGGTGGCAGTATACTATTTGTTTGTTAGTTCAGACTTCTTTCCTAAGTCATGTTGCTCACATGAAATAACTATAACTTGTGTGATTTACAAAGGCTGCAATGGATTATATGCTCCACAGGGAGTTTAGGAGATTTGTAAAAAGAGTGTCCATGGTGATGGATTTATAGCGGCTGTATTTAAATTTACCATCCTTATTTGTACAATGTATTCCACTGAAGCTATTTTCAATGTTTATCTTCATAGCAAATATACAAGTAAAATGAAACATGACATTGGAAAGCCCTCTCTATTCTAATTTAGATAATAACACCAAATGAATTCAGAAACTGTATGCATTTCATTTTACTTGTACCTGTCTAGTACAGACTACTCCCTTAACCCAGAGAAATTGGTGCTTCCATAATTCCATAATTTTCCTTTAAAGGTGCAAGTCAGATACCATGGCTGACATTTATTTTATGGTGACTTATATGGTATCATTCCATTGAATCATTTTATAATACCAACCAAGTATTATCACACCTCAAAATAATCCCATATGAGTTGATCATTTCATAGAAAGGTACATTGTACCACTTACAGTATTGTTAAGAGTACAAACATGATTCGACCCTTCTAACTTGAAGTTATGTCTTTGAAGTAACTGCATGGTTGGTGGTAGACTGGTCAAAGCATTGCAGTCGTTCCTAATTTATTGTTTCAAAATAACTCTATTTGCTGTGTCATTGAATGATTCTTTGAACTGTCAACAATATATTTTCCAATGAATTACTTGCTATGCTTGGAAATTTGCCAAGATTCTGGTATGTAAGATGACAGGACTACAAACAACTCCATATCAAAACACGCAATCAATGGACAGACTTTAGAATCATTTTTTGTCTGATGTAAACTTTATGTGTCCTATTTCATAGCATAACATTTACTGTGTGTATAATTACATTACATTACAATATCATGAGTCTTTCTAACACTTTAACATATCATGTTTTATAACATATCGTTTGTTTGTTTGGTTGATTGATTGATTGATTGATTGGGCAAGTTACACCATGTGTAAATAACCTGTTTGTGTTCATACAGTCAACTTTCGTGACCTTACCCATTCCATAAATCTTATCAGTTATCAAATTCACTCGACCTGTTGTCGGGCAAATTCATCCTAAAAGTACCCAGGTAGCAGAAATATTGTTTTACTGTTGACAGCATTTAAGGCAATTTCATAATAATGTATGTATTTAGGACCAATACTTTATTCACCCCCACCCCCACCCCCCACTCCATCTACCTATTAAAGCCATGAATGTAGTCAGACAGCTAATCACCAGACATGTTGTCAGGCAAAATTTATGCTACAAAGACTAGAAATGTTTATTTCATAGATGTAATTATTTCAGACAATTTCATATAATTTTTGTCATCGTACTGTTTGGGTTTGTTTAGTCAACTTTGGTAATCCTACCCAGTACAAACATTATGTTGGATTTCCAGACACTAATCAAAGCCATTACCTGGTCATAGTTGATATTAAAAATGTCACTGTTTCAGACATTTTCATATAATTTATGTCTTCGGTACCATTTGTGTCTGTTTCACAGTCAACATTGGTGACCTATCCAACCCATAAACCAAACATAATTTTGGTTTCAGACATTAATCAGAGCTGTTACCGAGTAAGTCAATATTTCAATTTCATTTATGTCTTTAGGACCATTTGTCGCCGGCATTAGTAAACAATGGTGATTCAAACATGTCAAGTTTTACTGTCACAACTCACACGAAGTCAAATACAACCAGCATATTTCAAATTATTTATACCATGCAATTTTGTCTCATGGAAAATGGTATCTATCTCTGTCACAAAATCCATTTTCTTGAGCCAGAGTAATTTTCCTGCTTTTTTGGACCCATGGCAAATATTTTACCCTTGTTCCATGCTGGCTACAGATTTCAATTGCAACCTTGTGGGAAATAAAATGAAACATTTGATTTTCAGAACTGAATTGATCAAGTTTTGATATCAAAAATTTAGAAATGTTTTGCCCAGAAACAGGATATTTATAAAGGTGTAATAACGTCTTTTTAATATTAAGAAAAGTTGTTCATATTTGTTATCTTACTATAATTATTAATCTTATAAATATCAAATTTTTGTAAATGTTGAAAAACCTGGTGTTAAATTTCAATAAAAGTAAAAAAATACTTAAAGTCAGTGTCCATGGTTTTGTTTATTTCCTGTTTTCAGTGACAATGAAATTTTGTTTGATTGCATTTTAATCAAATTCTGAATAAAGAAAGTTGGCAATCACAACAGATTTCGCAAACCAAAAAATCATTCAAAATCAAGACTTTACCAGTTCGTGTGTGTATGTGTGTGTGTGTACAAGGAACAAGTGAAACAGTCCTGATCATAGACCCTCCACCAACTGTCTATGTCCTGATAAATAAATTCAATCCTGACGTTTCAAATCAATATTCTTTATCCTAGGATATCAAGGCAAGATAAATAGTAGGTCACCACCTATTATCTAAATGTTATGGAATAGAACATACTGTGAGTGTATGTGTATGTACATGTGTATGTGCTTGTGAATCCATGGCTTCCTTGAAAAGTCTGGTGAGAGGTATAAGTTAGTCCATAGACCCGCCACCAGTGTGGTTAGTCAGATATTCAAATAATATATATCAGAGAAATTTAAACTATAAGGAGAAAAGGGAATAATTCCCTTTTATACAAATTCAGTTGCTGGTGATTTTGGTAATGAATTTGGTGGTGTAGGGTCTATGGGTATGTGTGAATGTCTTGGCAATGTGTGTCATTAGTACATTACAGAAAGTTGATATTTATACATGGTATATACAATTTGGACAAAACATGACTGGACTGGGGCTTGTTCATTACTCATACTGAAAAGCCATTACTATTAATTACTCTTAATTAATTCAAGATTAGGATATCGAGGTGTTAACATCAACCAGCTCCACCTTTAAGAGACACATGACACAATAAAGTTAACAACAAAAACAGTTTATTCAAGTACAAATGAATCTAGCTATATGTCTATCGATAATTGAAATACAGGTACTACAAAACTGCTTAATATCATGATAACCTGTGGGTGGTAGAATGTGCTGCATAGTGTGTTTCTCTGTCTCCACATTGTAACTCTGTCTTTTTCTCATGCACCATGTCTGTCTAACTCTGTCACTCAGACTGTCTGTCTAACTCTGTCACTCAGACTGTCTCTGTCTGTCACTGAGACTCTACCTGTCACTGAGACTGTCCAACTCTGTCACTGAGACTGTATCTAACTCTGTCACTCAGACTGTCTGTCTAATTGTCACTCAGACTGTCTGTCTAATTGTCACTGAGACTGCCTCTGTCTAACTCTGTCACTCAGACTGTCTGCTCCTGTCTAAGACTTTATTACTGCCTTTCTGTCACTCTCACTGTCTCTGACCCAGTTTCTCTCTTTGTCAACCTGTTTCTGTGTCTTTGTCAGTTTACTGTCTGTTTCTCCATCTCTTGCCATTTTGAATGTCTGTTTCTGTCCCTGTCAATTTGACTGTTTCTCTGTCCTACTTAATTCTGTCACTCTGACTGTTTCTTTAGGCCTTTCCAAAATTTGGCATGGTGGCGCTCTACTTCCTGTCTGTGTACCTTGGTGGCACTCTACTTCCTGTCTGTGTGTACCTTGGGGGTATATATATGGTATAGGTTACTTGGTTAGTCATAGAGCACTGCTGCTTCCTCGATATCTGAACAATACAAAAAATATCCCTGATTTACACTTATACAGAATACCAAGGAACAAAGCTCTTATGAAACGGTACTATCAGGTGATGATACCCCAATTTGAGAGAGGGCGCTGTATTCTCAACTTCATGTTTGCAGTCTGGAATGGCCTAAATTAATGCTGTTGCTCTAACTGTCTTTATCTCAGTCTCTGTCACTGTTTGTCTGCCTCACTCTGTCACCATTTCTCTAACATTCTGTCACTAACTGTCTCTAATGGTCTGTCTGTCTCATGTTATGTGGGTATATATATTACATCGCACGTTAGAAGATATTGGTCTGTTATTGGATTTCATTTTGACCTGCTAAATTATTAAATAGTGATAAAATTACACCAGACTATCTTTCTAGTTTCCACCACCACCTCCTCTCTGAGCATTAGGATCTTGCGCTGATGACAACAGTAAGAATAGCACAACTGGTATAATGTACATCCACTGTAAGAGAAGTCAGAGAAAGTTTGGAACGTTAGAATCTCATTGATACAACCAAGATCACGGTTTTGTCTAATACAACCAAGATCACTGTTTTGTCTAATACAACTAAACTAAGATCACTGTTCTGTCTAAAGCACAGTCTATCCAACATGACTATATTAAATCAGTCATCAATTTTATTTTCCTTTGACTAAGCCACTGAGTGGAAGCATCACTGAAATATTTGTGACATGTATCAATGATTACTGCATTTGGTACAGATAGAATGTTACACTGTCAGACTCATAAAAGAGAAGCATACTGACTCATCAACCATTACACTATCACATACATGATGTTACCACTGAAGCTGCCCTGAACGATTAATAACATGTATTGAACTCTGAAAGTAAACTACATGCATTGTAAACTGTTTGTTTTATAGCCTCTCGTCTGTACTTCTCAAACTGTTTGGTTTCGACATCGATATAGAAAGTAGATGTTGGCGAAAACAGGAAAATGAAATAAAAATGTGTAACATGCATGATTTTAGATGACACACACAAGGATGAAAAACAAACTCTTTTATTTTTTTGGCCTAATGATCTGATTGATAAATACAGATATACAGCCACACTGAAGTTGTTATATCAAGGTCTTGCTAGATAAAATAATTTTATTTTGTATTCTTGGCATCTGCTTACGTTCAGTTATTCTAATTATGAACTAAAGAATAATCCAGTACTTACATATTTTCCAAAAAACGATTTTTGCTCTGTTGAACCACCTTTCTCTTTCTGTGCTTTTTCTTCCTCAAGTTTCTGAACGTAGGCTTGAGTTTCAGGGCTGTCGATAGAAAAATAAAGATTTTTTTTTTTTTAAATGTGGGGTTGGATAATGTAAAACATTTTATCATATACCCAGTATCTCTTCCTTAAGTAATTCAATGGAGAGTGCACACATTGAACCCATGCAATAATTTTCTGTATCACGCCCTGGTACCCTTTGCCCAAATTTGGTAAGTGGTGCACTCGTGACTATCCATTCGCTCTGTTATTCGGTTTCTCAATATCTTTAGATTTCTGAGCATAAAATAATATTTTACTATTAATTTATGTGGTCATGTTAT
This sequence comes from Glandiceps talaboti, assembly GCF_964340395.1. NCBI lineage: Eukaryota > Metazoa > Hemichordata > Enteropneusta > Spengelidae > Glandiceps > Glandiceps talaboti. The sequence goes on along the minus strand of NC_135565.1, from coordinate 17,984,379 downwards.
TTAAATAATGTATACTTAGATTGTATACTTACGTTGGACCAGATGAGATGCTGGCCAATTCTACTGTAGTATTGAAGTTATCTAGATCAAATTCATCAATCTCGTTGCCATGACATTCTCCATTCAATGGTGCAATACTTATACTGAGTACATGACCCGATGGATCAATAGTTACCATTAGAAAATCACTAAGTCTTGATTCATACAATGAACACTGGCAAAATGAAACAAATAAGAATACAACACCAGTTTACGCACTATAGTATCACTTTATACATCACAAGAGTTACATTCAATAATATTCCTCCAGTTTCAGAGAGAGACATCTAAGGAGTGAATGAATCTAAGGAAAAATAAGCTACCGGGGGTAATAGCAAAGCCGTGCCACACAATGTTCTTAGCTCATGACATCCATTTTAAAAATTATGACATTACACTCACTTATTGGTATCAAACTTACTTTAAGAGCAAATTACAGGCACATCACCTATGGAGGTTGTTCATTCTTACAAGTTGCTCCCAAACTATAGAACTCTTTGCCAATTGACATTCACCAAGCCTCCAGCCTGGATTGATTCAAAACAAAACTGAAGACTTATTTGTTCACAAAGCTTATAGTGTGCTTTAGCCATTCAGCGGTACTGAACAGAACATTTCTCTGGAGATTGGTGCTATAAAAATTTGATTGGTTCAGTGATTGATTGATTGATTGATTGATTGATTGACTGGCTCACTGACTGACTGACTGACTGATTGATTGATTGATTGATTGATTGATTGGTTGATTGGTTGATTGACGAGGTTTGTCCCATCAGCAACACACACAGAGTAGAGAACTGAGACATACATATAACGCGACTTACTGCCTTGATAAATGATGATACATATTGTTCGTTTTCTTCATCTGTAGTCCCAGTTAACTTAGTTGGTACTCGTACACGATATAAAGTTTTCTTATTGCTGGCTGCATCCTGAACAAATCAACATATACAGTCATAGTTAACATTTTGTACTCAAAGGGAACATTTACAAATATTGACAAATACAGACATTTTCAAAATGAAACTATGTATGCATTACAATACTTCATGTTTGGTATATAGAGGCCCGGTTCAGATTAGGATCAGAATTTAGGTATACAACAGTTGTCTGGCAGTGCTATACGATAAAGTTGGTCCTGAAACGGAATAATCCTATGTAAAGCTTATGGCTCCATTGATAAGATAACAGTAATGCAAGAATCTGGGATTGAAACTCTGGCCTTTCAGCTTCAGTCCATTGGTCAAGTATATTGCCCATTATACCTCACACAAGCCAAGATGAATGTGTTCAAACAAAATAAATGTATATGGAATTTATACCCTAATTGCGCTATGTTACGACAGTGTAAGTCTTTCTCATTGGTTCTGCTGTGTGCTCAAAATAGTCAAAAGTGAATCAAAAAGGTAAAAATCACTAATATTGTCATTGCCTGATTTTTCATAAATTATCCCTGCTGAAGTATAATTCTACTATTTATTGCTTTTCTTCATTTGGCCGGAAAATACTTGTGACATAACGATTTTACCACTACTTGTCTTTTGACTCGTATTGACAAGGCCCTCTAGGTCACTCATATTTCCCTTGGTGTTCTTTCTCCACTGTCTATGGCTGTTCAAAGACAAATACACGTACTAGGGAAATAATTATATCTAGGAGTACAAGCTACACAATATAGTAACTTACCCTGAGAGTATCTCTGAAGTCTCCAGATAATAATGGGGACTGTCTAAATGTACCAACTGTACTTTTCAAAGAACGGAATTGTAGACTTCCTCTTACTGAAAACTCTACATCAGGACCTAAAAATACATAAATGATGTGATAAGTTGTCATGTCGTAAAATTTATAACACCTTTTACAATAATATTAATAAAGGAGAAGTCCAGTCAGATTTATTTCTGGTTACCGTTATCAACATACATATTACATTTGATGATAAAATAGAGCCTTGGAATCTTATTCAACTTTGAAATCTTGTAAAGAAGCCCTACGGCGCTTATGGATTTGACCATTTTGGTGACTTCCTGCAAGGGTTTGTGGGAAAAATTTACAGGAAATGACATCACATTTACCACAATCTGTCAAGACAAAGAGATTGCTGTACATGTGGCAAGATATTTTTAATACTCATGAGTCATTATATTACCATGGTGATGTTTTGATACATAGTTCGTCAATTATGATAATATTCTGTTCACAACTATCATCCCTGTGTCTATTCATTTTTTGCAGCTCTGTTACAGGGCTGTACTTTTGGTTGTAAATGATATCCATTTTTTGCAGCTGTTACATGGCTGTAATTTCTATAGTAAGTGTTTCTGATGTAGCCTACAGATTTGTCTTGGATCTTCACACATTTTGTAATTGGCTATTATTATTATTATTTTAATTTCTTAGAAAACGCACTACACATACGTCACAGTGCGATGTACAGAAACTCTAAAAAGAATATGCAAAATTTAAAAATACACATTGCAAGTGGTAGGGTAAAGAACACACAGTCCTGAGGTGAAATAAATGTACTATCCTGCCAATCTAAATCAGGTGGGAGTGTGATTACATCAAAGGTTCACATAAGATCCACTTAGATTTAACAGAGCTGTAGGTGGTAATTTCAAGTTCAGAATAGGTTTCTGTGATTCCAAGGACATACAAGCCTTGACGGCCATGGCTTGGCATACATAGGTTCTTGACAGTGTAACATCAAAACATGTCTCACAAGCTAAAACTACACTTACCTATGCCAACTGCATGTTCTATTGGTAAATTCAAACTACTTATTGTATCAAAATCGATATTACTATCACCCTAATAGAGAAATAAAAGAAATTAGACACATTACATCCCTACAAATGGAAACCAGTAGAAAGATGAATGCTGAGACATCGAGTTTGGCAGCAAGTACAGATTATTATTACATTATTGCAGAGATGGACCATCCTTCATTTTGCTTCTTATCGTACATCTTGAAAAAACAAAAACATCCACTCAGACCCTGATGTTTATTGTTTCATAAGCTGCAAGTTGAGCAAACAATTAATGACATTGGCCGATGTCTTAGGTGATCTCCAAACTTTTTGCAGCCAGTTGTAATGAATGTAACGCCTTGAAACAGCAAACACAGTCCAAATAATTGTAGCATGCACAGAACCATTCACACTAAAATACTACATGTATATACAATGTTAATTAAGGAGCTTGTACCAAATACAGGTTGTAATTACACAAAATGAAACATTTTAACCTCATTTTAGACACGGAATGAAGTATTCAAAGATTATACTTAGATTCCTACAAAATACAGTCATTAAGTTATAATATTTTGATCACTTTATATCAGAGAGGTTGTACAATGCAGAATTGGTGAAAAATAACTTTTCTGAGTCCCTAGGCATAAAACAAATGTAATCGGACGCAAATTTGATGTAGGAATACAGCTTGATTATTAGGGACATGGTAATCACTCTCAGAAAAAAAATCAGAAAAAAATAACAATATACATGTAGGAAATAGAGATAAGTAAAAAAAACTGAGCTGTATTACTAAAGAAGATTTTCATCAGATTAGCCCATCTACACGTAGGTCGTCCTACCTGAGGCAGTCCCAAGTCCTACCTGAGGTAGGATAGATTTGTGTCTACACGTAGGAAGGTTACGGCATAGATGTAGTGCTTCCCATCCTGACAGTACATATGACGAAGTCAGGAGGGTTTCAGGAAACCTCTCAAAGGTGTCCTAAGTCAGGGGTTTACGGGGTTTGCCAAAAAAACAACAACCACAAAACAAGAACCCCGGCGTTACTGTATTGTAATATCACTTAGAGAAATTTTAAGGTAAAGCTACAAAGAGGAAAGGTATTGCAGTCAAAGTCAATCAGAATCTGCATCATCAAAGACAACATGTGTGTGATTTTATAGACAATGAGAAGACAATTATGTTAAAAACACTTTTCTCCATGTTCGAAAAGAGGTGGTTCGACGACATCGATATGACGAGACAATGGCCACAACGATCATCTCTCAATAATCTCATAACATTACAATATTATGAATATATTTACATTCCTGCTGATAACTGGAGATTAAGCGATCTACCTACACATTTATCAAACTTACCCGTTTTGTAGCCGACACAAATATTGAGAAAAACAAGAGTGCGACAGCAGCACATTTGAACACGTAAGCCGCCATTTTGAAAAGCGCCATCAAGTGGTAGTTTGCTAGCGAACTTACATTGATGGAAAATACGGAAACGAAGCATTAATGTATTAGAAATTGTTATTCTAGTAGGAAAGAAACATTAAATAGAAAGCAATGCGCCAAGGATTTTTTTCTTCAAATTTTTAGATTTTTAAATCTATTTCTTACATCTTTTAAATTGAATTTTCTTTGATTTTCTTTTTAAATGACACAAAAACACTGAAAGTTATTTCACAGGGTCATTCACCGTATAGGTAGCGTAGACGCTATGATTGTAGTTGATTTGGGCTCAGGACATTACCCACAATTATTACTATATATCCCAAATTATCACAGTGTTTCACCGTCGTGGTTGATAATATCTCAAGTATAGAACGTTCGATATTACATATAAATTAACTGCCAACACTCATTCAACTCCAGGTTTTGTTGGTCAAATTCCCACACCGTCATTCAATCACACACGTACAACTCAATTGCAAGGCCTAGATAATATACCCAAGAACTTTATAGCCGTGCATACATGGTCCAATAAACGAACGTTTCAATGCGCAATATGAGTGAGTGAGTGAGTGAGTGAGTGAGTGAGTGAGTGAGTGAGTGAGTGAGTGAGTGAGTGAGTGAGTGAGTGAGTGAGTGAGTGAGTGAGTGAGTGAGTGAATGAATGAATGAATGAATGAATGAATGAATGAATGAATGAATGAATGAATGAATGAATGAATGAATGAATGAATGAATGAATGAATGAATGAATGTGAAAATTGTGATCGTGTGTAGAGAATTTCTTTCTGTCTTTTTTTTCAAACCATTTCAGAGGAAATAAATAATGTGCTACACTGCTAGGGTATATGGGTCACGGGAAGTGTAGATTCCAGACTGTGCGGACCAGGAATGGAGTTATTTTAGCCGCTATGTAACCTTGACTAGTGTCACGTAGGCCACCCGGTGTGCCTTTCTATCGAACACAATCACTGATGTCATGTTAAGGAAATAAACTGACTAGTGGCCCAAAGTTGTTCACCTATTGTTAAAAAACATTTCTTGACTGAAAGAGACTCTTTGTTTGGAAAGTGTTGTAGTGTTGACTTAATCGTTTTAAATGAAAAAAGGACTATTTACACACATTTTGTTATGTGGTTGTTATAGTTACGACCACATATCAACAATCGTAGTTATTTTTACCCTTTTTTTAACAGTCCATGAACAGAAAAAGTGACGTAGATGACCCGGACGCTGTAGAGTGACGTCACTTAAAAACTTGATTTATGCATTTCCCAATGTTTGGTATCACGACGAGAAGATTTTCACTTGGCCAATAAAACACATTGTTATATATAGCGTTCCATTTACAAAGGTAAGATACGCATGATTTGCATGGTCACGACAGAGAAATACCTATGCTTTCAAAATATGCAAATGAAGTGACCCAACAAATAGAATATACGAGGGTTGTTAAGTAGTGACGTTTGTCCTGATGTCGTGAATTGAAAAACCACACCTTTTGTTTCCTTGGATTTTGCATATATGAATAATACTTTACGCAAACATTGCAGCGTATACGACTTTCACATAGTTGAATGAACAGCGTAGAACTTAGAAGTTGAAGTCCGTCATCGCACAGAAGAACGTTCAACAATCATTCCCAATACAAGTACTACGTGAATCTAGGTAAGTTATAAACATTATATGAACATACCAGTATGTGTGATCAACAGGTCACCTAAACTGTTTAGTACAATTGATGTTAGCGTTTTGATGTTTGGTCAAATGCCAGCATTACGAACAGAAGGTCTTTCGCACAATGCGGTAGACGACGGCATGATTGTTGTTTTTTAGTTCCGCAATCTCGATCACACTGAACGACTGACTGCAAAAACCGAGAGTGCCAAACTAACATTAATAGCTCCGAAACAGACACTTTTTTTTACTAAATCATATTTTATATCAAATCGAGTTTGACGTCTTCTTCGAAATATTGAAATAAATCACCATGTTATTTAACCACCACAGAAATTATCATTGAAATTGTTACTTGTTGAATTGAACTAGGAACTAGACTCAGTTTGTGCTTACAGTTTGACGGCCATTTTGAACTGAATTGAGGACAAAAAGTAAGCGTACTAATATTTATTAAAATCAAGTTTTGCAATGTTGTCAATTGTTGTGACCTTGAGTACAAAATACTGAAGTGTCCCCTTGATGACAAAACTATTCGTATGGTGTATATAATCTAGTCTCTTACTTGTCTTTTCGATTTTTCCTCGGCGCGAAAACCTGGTAATTTGATTAGAACTGTGCAATAAATCACAATGTTGCATACATATGACATTAAAATATACAGTGGTACGTGCACTATATAACAGATTCTCTTTCAGGTTTCAATGGCTGAAAATCGAGCCTAGTGTTTTGTTGTAAAGCATTTTTACGAACGAAAATATCCTGTGTTAAGCATTGAGTTGGTACCAGATCTCTGTAACACCACAAGTAATTTCGCGAGGGGATAGCCACTGTTGTATGTTTCGGTAGCTATATAAATATATGTATATTACCTGCATGTGTTTCACCAACCACTTTACATTGTAATATGTAATGTTGGTTTTATAGCAGCCTGCAGATTCCAAGCAAAGCAGTCACTGTAACTTGATTTAACGTGTAACCAGTGGACCATTAGGAATCCACAATGGTTCGCATGCCAGTATGTTACTATAGCAAAACTACGAAAGATGCATTAACTGCATCTGGAAAGTTTTTTTCTCAACATGTTTTGTAAAATATAATGTATCGTTATACCATACACCCTGATCGTCATTAAGTCACCTATCGATAAACACATGTGTGTAATTGGACACACAATATGGTACAATAAAGCCATTCAGATTCAACATCATGTGATTTTTGAGTCCGCACTCTAAAACTAGAGCACCAACGCGACGATCACAATTTCGACCAATTAATGTACTAATTATGGATATGATTGGCCTTTAATTAACATATACAATGTCTACTTATTGGTAATTTAACAATTTTCGGGTAATATACTGTTTGGTTTCTGATGGGGGGGGGGGAAGTAACATTCCAATAGTTACAGCTAGTACGTGTTTAAGATTACCATGCACCATAAATATTCAGGGTTATAGCGTAAAGTAAACACTATTTTGACCCGAATAGTGATAAATATATATTATTCACTGTCATTCAAAGTTGTAACAACATGTATTAAACCAAATTCAATCGTTCAATTATTACGTAGTTATAGTAACCAATGACTAAGTCCACATCCAGGATTATGAATGTACACATACCGTTTACATATTAGACTGACATCTCTTCTCAGATAGATTTATTACGTCTACGTGTTACTTTTTATGACGCGTCACATGAATGCATCATCATATACTGTCCCGCCTTACGACGGATGAGTTTTTCTAATGATGCAATGTACATGTAGCTTGCTGAGCTATCAACGTCACTACATGGATAGGGTGGGGTGGAGGGGTTTGTAGGAGACGTGTCTCCCCGATTTAGTTGTTCAACTCTCAACAAATAGACTGTCAATTTGTAATTCGAGTAATAAACAATACCACGTAATTATCTTCTATAAATTTGAGTGTTCTAGCGAAAATAAATTTCGACCAAATTATTCTGTCCTACTGAAGCGTCCCGCCCCCGCGCTGTAAATTCTGCTCATTCCCTACGTATGTTAGATTTATACCAAAATTCTATTTAATATTGCTGTTTTACACGTAGTAACTAGGTCTCTGTGACGTGCAGTGTGGTGCCAATCCCTTGCTAGTACAAATCAAACATGCCACGACATATTTACTGTGATCAGTGTGTGTGAAGGAGAAGGGGCAGATTGGATCCGCTTTCGCTGCCATATTTCAAAATCCATGACTGTACATTGTAAAATTTTGGGGAGTTATCGTAGTTCAGTGTATGTGTGGTGATGGTGGTGGTGGTGGTGGTAATGTTTTGTTCGTTGATTTACACTGAAACGCACCTATACTTGAGTTTGTAGGGTTGTCATGGAGAATTAAATGTTTTGGTTTTTTTTTTGCCGAATCACCTGCACCAGCTGCAACGTGGACATTTTTTTTTACAGATATACTCACTTAAAATTGGTCAATTACTGATAAAAAAGCCATGGGATATGTTAATTAGTGGTCAATATTATCTGTAGGTGGTGTTTTTTCGATCAGATAACAATATGCCTGGTATATATTCATTTAAACTTGTTAAAATACCAATAATGAGACATTGTACAAATTGACCAGTGGTCGATATTATCCATAAGCAGTACAGAAACAAGTTGAAATCTTGATTGCCGTTGAGGGCGCTGATTTTTGGGTGCAGACCTAAAAAATCAATTTGATATTATCTATGGCGTACACAGCTATAAACATATGTTTACGCACATGTACAGGTGATGCAATACTGTTCAGTATATGCAAACTGGGCAACCAGTGACTTTATTTGTTGTAGACCGTCGGCCTCTATACGAACTGTATTGAGCTTTTCATTGAGCTGATCGCATACAATAGAATTGTGTTACTGTTAGCAACAATCTCTGGACCAGTGACAACAACCATCGGACTGTGACAACTCTACGTGCATAGATTCATAATATTAGTACGAGTTTTTGGCAGTCGGTGGTAAACACGTCTACGTTCATACACTTACGTTGACATGATTGTTTGATCACCTGCTTCCCTTAATAAGACTTAGAGGTTGTGAACTCTGCTTTCCTCAAGTCATATGTAGGTAAATATGCCATACCTCGACTGATTCACCGTTAACCAGGTTATATGCATATATACGCTGTATCCGTAAAACTGAAGTTTATGACAAATAAAATGGAAATGACCATATGAGTGGGAAATTGGAATTTATTTTGGATTTGAACGTAAAAAGTTTCATGAGTATCTACTTGAAACTCCAATCAACATAAACAAAGTCCGCAAACAAAAAACAAAAAAAAAACAAAAAAAAACACACACATGAAATGTTCGTTATTGTACTTACATGAATTCATTTTGTAAACAAACTGGCTAGACACAAAAAACACAAGCTGTCAATTTATTTCAATGGTAACATTTCAATATACAATGAAGTTACAGATCCATGCCTCGACTTGCACTTTGCTTGTAATCTAATGAGCAATATATGATAACGCGGTACGTGACCTGCGCATGTCGAATACATGACAAGAAAGTTGTGCATCGAAAACGTGGCCACTGGTGGCGCTGTTGCACTGGAAATTTTTCACTTTGGACTCGGAGTATACAACTGAGCGTACTGCCATACATGGCATATTATGTAATGGTGAACACTCGCAAATTGATAAAATATTGTAAGAATAGTTCCTTGCCATGAAACATTACGATAGAGGCTACTAGCAGCAATGAACATTTACTACCTTGAAAAGGTATAGTCAATGCATGAATTAGAAAAAGTGAGATTGCCCAAGTGAGTATAAGAAATCAATGAAACTAACTTACAGCGTTTCATGTTTTGTAGACTCACACTTTCACTGGTATCATGGGAGAGCAAGGCGAGCTCGAGGGTTGTCTGAAATGTATGAAATACTTATTACTGGTCTTGAACTTCGTGTTCTGGGTAAGTAAAATCCAATAATTGCAACGTTTTTATTTTTTTGAAAGATTTTTCATTTACTAAACTTGTTGTTTTCTGAAACGATACAAACAGAAGTCGTGTGGAAGGATTAGTTTGTACACAATAGCAATTCAGTTTATCTTTTTTTTTTAAATATTTATTTATAACGACAAAAAGCAAAGGAATACAGAGAAAGAAAGTGAAAAAAGCACAACAAAAGAAAAACACCTACTTTCCACAATAAGCAATAAATACTCCCCATTGTTTAAAACATGTATGTTTAGCTTGTCTTTTGACCTAGCTGTGTCATAGTTTGTCTTAATTAACTACTTATGTTTAGATGGACTACTGGATTTTAGTAGTAAGTGGAATTAAACAAATTTGATGGACCGCATCTTGTATTCATGATTCATTTATTTAAAAAAAACACCAAAAATTGTTATTCTATTCTGTATACATTTAATAACATCAGGTATGTGGTGTAGCAATGGTCGGTATTGGTATCTGGATCTTGGTCGATTATTCTTCATTTACAAAAGTTCTTGATAATCCGCTGATAAACAGTGCCGTATATCTACTGATTGGAATAGGTGGCGTCATTACCATCATAGCTTTCCTGGGTTGTTGCGGAGCCATGAAAGAAAGTAAAATTCTGCTCGCTCTGGTAAGTTAAAATTGTACAAATGGAATGGTATTTTTTACGAAATGTTCTCATTTAATGGAATATCAAAAGGATAGGGAACGGTTTTAGTTAATATTGCAACTAGGTTTTGAACACGTGACCTAAATTACGTACACTATGCATAAACAAACAAACTAACAACAAAGATAGGAAATACATCTTGTATCTATTTTTATGCGAGTCTCTGTGTATGTCTGTGTCTGTGTTTATATATATATATATATATATATATATATATATATATATATATATATATATATATATATATATATGATAATGTTATATAAACAAGTGTTTGTGGGTTTTTTGTTTGTGTGTATACGTGCGCGTGTGTGTGTGAACGTGTACGTACGTGTGTGTGTGTGTGTGTGTGTGTGTGTGTGTGTGTGTGTGTGTGTGTGTGTGTGTACGTGTATGTGTGTGCGTACGGAAAACGCTTATTTATTGACAAAGGATGTCAATATTGGAATAAAAAGACAAAGAATGTAGACGCAAAAACACTCCCCCCCCAAAAAAAAAGGAAGAAGGAACTTACATCAAAGAGAAAAGTAATAATAAATAAAGTCACAGGTATGACTAAAATATATTAACAATCTAAACGTCTTATCTTATCACACTAGTATGGACTGATTTTATTGGTGATGTTCATAGCTGAGATCGCCGTAGCTGGAATGATATTCTATTTTGGGTACTCCGATGTCGAGGAAAGATTCCTGAAAGCAGCCAATGAGACTTTTGTCAAGTATGGCACTGAACAGGCTATCGCGGAATCCTGGGATTCAATTCAACATCTTGTAAGTGGATACATTATTTTTCATTAAAATGGTGTCGATACTGGGTAACATTTTAGATAACGATCGAAGATATCTTCTCTTCGGGCTTCAGAGAAACCAATATTTCACTGTTATAGTAATGCATTCAAGTAATGGACTGCTGGGATTCAATATTTATTATCTGTAATGGAATCACAATTGACAATGATATTTGACTATCGACCTGTCACCTATCACTCAACGATGACACCCTTTTAAAGTGAAACAAAGGTAAAGTCGATTTTGTCTTGGTTGCATTTTTTATACCCAGGAAAATCAGAAGACGGCATTTCTAAGTAAAGTAAAGGGCAGCAAACGCAAAGGCCTATCGTTGTTTCCCTTTAAGAGAATGCATTATCAGTAAGTTAACCATTTGTGCTTAAAAACAACAGACCGAGTTCCTTCGACCGCCAATATTGTTAACTTAATTTCCCTGTAACGATTTTAGTTTTCTAAAAGTATATCATGGCATTGGAAAATAGGCCTTTCCAAGATTTGCCATGGTGACGCTCTACTTCATGTTTGTGCGTGTCTTTGGGGTATACATGGTATAGGTAGTTACATGGTTAATCATAGAACACTGCTGCTAGCCTCAATGTCTGAACATACGAAAAATATCACTTATTTATACTTCTACAAAATACCAAGGGACAAAGCTCTTACGAAATGGTACTATGAGGTGATGATATCCTCAATTTGAGCGAGGGCGCTGTATTCTCAACTTCCTGTTTGCAGTCTGTCTGGAATGGTCTATTGAATGATGTCTTTGAGTGAAATGTGCTTTTATCATGTTAAGGCCTAAGTTTTGCTTAAACATCAGTTTGACTAAAATGCTCGAATCTTAACCACACAATCTAATTTGATAAGCAGAGAGCTTTCGCCTGCAAACTGTAGTAAGAAATAATATATTCCTAGTTAAGTTATTGGAAATAATATATTCCTAGTTAAGTTATTGGAAATAATATATTCCTAGTTAAGTTATTGGAAATAATATATTCCTAATTAAGTTATCGGAAAAAATATATTCCTAGTTAAGTTATTTGGAAATAATATATTCCTAGTTAAATTATTGGAAATAATATATTCCTAGTTAAATTATTGGAAAAAATATATTCCTAGTTAAGTTATTGGAAATAATATATTCCTAGTTAAGTTATTGGAAATAATATATTCCTAGTTAAGTTATTGGAAATAATATATTCCTAATTAAGTTATCGGAAAAAAAATATATTCCTAGTTAAGTTATTTGGAAATAATATATTCCTAGTTAAATTATTGGAAATAATATATTCCTAATTAAATTATTGGAAAAAATATATTCCTAGTTAAGTTATTGGAAATAATATATTCCTAGTTAAATTATTGGAAATAATATATTCCTAGTTAAGTTATTGGAAATAATATATTCCTAGTTAAGTTATTGGAAATAATATATTCCTAGTTAAATTATTGGAAATAATATATTCCTAGTTAAGTTATTGGAAATAATATATTCCTAGTTAAATTATTGGAAATAATATATTCCTAGTTAAGTTATTGGAAATAATATATTCCTAGTTAAATTATTGGAAATAATATATTCCTAGTTAAATTATTGGAAAAAATATATTCCTAGTTAAGTTATTGGAAATAATATATTCCTAGTTAAGTTATTGGAAATAATATATTCCTAGTTAAATTATTGGAAAAAATATATTCCTAGTTAAGTTATTGGAAATAATATATTCCTAGTTAAATTATTGGAAATAATATATTCCTAGTTAAGTTATTGGAAATAATATATTCCTAGTTAAATTATTGGAAATAATATATTCCTAGTTAAATTATTGGAAAAAATATATTCCTAGTTAAGTTATTGGAAATAATATATTCCTAGTTAAGTTATTGGAAATAATATATTCCTAGTTAAATTATTGGAAAAAATATATTCCTAGTTAAGTTATTGGAAATAATATATTCCTAGTTAAATTATTGGAAATAATATATTCCTAGTTAAGTTATTGGAAATAATATATTCCTAGTTAAGTTATTGGAAATAATATATTCCTAGTTAAATTATTGGAAATAATATATTCCTAGTTAAATTATTGGAAATAATATATTCCTAGTTAAATTACTGGAAATACTATATTCCTAGTTAAGTTATTGGAAATAATATATTCCTAGTTAAGTTATTGGAAATAATATATTCCTAGTTAAATTTTTAAGTTACTGGAAAAAATATATTCCTAGTTAAGTTATTGGAAATAATGTATTCTTAGTTAAGTTATTGGAAATAATATATTCCTAGTTAAGTTATTGGAAATAATATATTCCTAGTTAAGTTATTGGAAATAATATATTCCTAGTTAAGTTATTGGAAATAATATATTCCTAGTTAAATTTTTAAGTTACTGGAAATAATATATTCCTAGTTCAGTTATTGGAAATAATATATTCCTAGTTAAGTTATTGGAAATAATATATTCCTAGTTAAATTATTTGGAAATAATATATTCCTAGTTAAGTTATTGGAAATAATGTATTATTAGTGAAGTTATTGGAAATAATATATTCCTAGTTAAGTTATTGGAAATAATATATTCCTAGTTAAGTTATTGGAAATAATATATTCCTAGTTAAGTTATTTGGAAATAATATATTCCTAGTTAAATTTTTAAGTTACTGGAAATAATATATTCCTAATTAAGTTATTGGAAAAAATATATTCCTAGTTAAATTTTTAAGTTACTGGAAATAATATATTCCTAATTAAGTTATTGGAAAAAATATATTCCTAGTTAAATTTTTAAGTTACTGGAAATAATATATTCCTAATTAAGTTATTGGAAATAATATATTCCTAGTTAAGTTATTGGAAATAATATATTCCTAGTTAAGTTATTGGAAAAAATATATTCCTAGTTAAGTTTTTAAGTTACTGGAAATAATATATTCCTAGTTCAGTTATTGGAAATAATATATTCTTAGTTAAGTTATTGGAAATAATGTATTCCTAGTTAAGTTATTGGAAATAATATATTCCTAGTTAAGTTATTAGAAATAATATATTCCTAGTTAAGTTATTGGAAAAAATATATTCCTAGTTAAGTTTTTAAGTTACTGGAAATAATATATTCCTAGTTCAGTTATTGGAAATAATGTATTCTTAGTTAAGTTATTGGAAATAATGTATTCCTAGTTAAGTTATTTGGAAATAATATATTCCTAGTTAAGTTATTGGAAATAATGTATTCCTAGTTAAGTTATTGGAAATAATATATTCCTAGTTCAGTTATTGGAAATAATATATTCCTAGTTAAGTTATTGGAAATAATATATTCCTAGTTAAGTTATTGGAAATAATATATTCCTAGTTAAGTTATTGGAAATAATGTATTCCTAGTTAAGTTATTTGGAAATAATATATTCCTAGTTAAGTTATTGGAAATAATATATTCCTAGTTAAGTTATTGGAAATAATGTATTCCTAGTTAAGTTATTTGGAAATAATATATTCCTAGTTAAGTTATTTGGAAATAATATATTCCTAGTTAAGTTATTGGTAATAATATATTCCTAGTTAAGTTATTGGAAATAATATATTCCTTAAGTTATTGATAATAATATATTCCTAGTTAAGTTATTGGAAATAATATATTCCTAGTTAAGTTATTGGAAATAATATATTCCTTAAGTTATTGGAAATAATATATTCCTTAAGTTATTGGAAATAATATATTCCTAGTTAAGTTATTGGTAATAATATATTCCTAGTTAAGTTATTTCGAAATAATATATTCCTAGTTAAGTTTTTAAGTTATTGGAAATAATGTATTCCTAGTTAAGTTATTGGAAATAATATATTCCTAGTTAAGTTATTAGAAATAATATATTCCTAGTTAAGTTATTGGAAAAAATATATTCCTAGTTAAGTTTTTAAGTTACTGGAAATAAATAATATATTCCTAGTTCAGTTATTGGAAATAATGTATTCTTAGTTAAGTTATTGGAAATAATGTATTCCTAGTTAAGTTATTGGAAATAATATATTCCTAGTTAAGTTATTGGAAATAATATATTCCTAGTTAAGTTATTGGAAATAATGTATTCCTAGTTAAGTTATTTGGAAATAATATATTCCTAGTTAAGTTATTGGAAATAATATATTCCTAGTTAAGTTATTGGAAATAATGTATTCCTAGTTAAGTTATTTGGAAATAATATATTCCTAGTTAAGTTATTTGGAAATAATATATTCCTAGTTAAGTTATTGGTAATAATATATTCCTAGTTAAGTTATTGGAAATAATATATTCCTTAAGTTATTGATAATAATATATTCCTAGTTAAGTTATTGGAAATAATATATTCCTAGTTAAGTTATTGGAAATAATATATTCCTTAAGTTATTGGAAATAATATATTCCTTAAGTTATTGGAAATAATATATTCCTAGTTAAGTTATTGGTAATAATATATTCCTAGTTAAGTTATTTCGAAATAATATATTCCTAGTTAAGTTTTTAAGTTACTGGAAATAATATATTCCTAGTTAAGTTATTGGAAATAATGTATTCTTAGTTAAGTTATTGGAAATAATATATTCCTAGTTAAGTTGTTGGTAATAATATATTCCTAGTTAAGTTACTAGAAATAATATATTCCTAGTTAAGTTATTGGAAATAATATATTCCCAGTTAAGTTATTGGTAATAATGTATTCCTAGTTAAGTTACTGGAAATAATATATTCCTAGTTAAGTTATTGGAAATAATATATTCCTAGTTAAGTTATTGGAAATAATATATTCCTAGTTAAGTTATTGGAAATAATATATTCCTAATTGAGGTATTGGAAATAATGTATTCCTAGTTAAGTTATTTGGAAATAATATATTCCTAGTTAAGTTATTTGGAAATAATATATTCCTAGTTAAGTTATTGGAAATAATATATTCCTAGTTAAGTTATTGGAAATAATATATTCCTAGTTAAGTTATTGGAAATAATATATTCCTAGTTAAGTTATTGGAAATAATATATTCCTAGTTAAGTTATTGGAAATAATATATTCCTAGTTAAGTTATTGGAAATAATATATTCCTAGTTAAATTACTGGAAATAATATATTCCTAGTTAAGTTATTGGAAATAATGTATTCCTAGTTAAGTTATTTGGAAATAATATATTCCTAGTTAAGTGGGAAATAATATATTCCTAGTAAAGTTATTGGAAATAATATATTCCTAGTTGTGCATGGTAATCATTCATGATCTTCTTTTCCATTTTTTATTTTGAAAGGGAGAATGTTGTGGTATCAAGAGTCCAGATGATTACCAATATACACAATGGAGTGAAACAGGCAAAACGTTTCCAGACAGTTGTTGTGCTGTAAAAGATCTAAAAAGTGGGGTCTACAAAGATCAAACAAAATGTCATGCTAAAGTAGATGGCTTCTTTTACAAAACGGTATGTACTTGACGCTTTGGGGAAATCGCTAGAATGGTCAGACTTGGTTATTCATCCAACTGTTATCTCAATTGTGTGCGTGCGTACATGAGTGCACGCGTAGATGCATACATACATACATACATACATACATACATACATACATACATACATACATTACATACATACATACATACATACATACATACATACATACATACATACATACATACATACATACATACATACATACATACATACATACATACATACACACATACATACATACATACATACATACATTACTACATACATACATACATGCATGCATGCATACATACACACACATGTACGTACGTAAGCACGCACGCGCACACACACACATACATACATACATACATACATGCATGCATGCATGCATGCATGCATGCATACATACATACATACATACATACATACATACATGCATGCATGCATGCATGCATGCATGCATGCATACATACATACATACATACATACATACATACATACATACATACATACATACATACATACATACATACATACATACATGCATGCATGCATACATGCATACATGCATACATCCATTCATGCATACATGCATGTATGCATGCATGCATACACACACGTACGTACGCACGCACGCACACACACACACACACACATACATACATACATACATACATACATACATACATACATACATACATACATACATACATACATACATACATGCATGCATGCATGCATGCATACATGCATACATACACACACATGTACGTACGTACGTACATACATACATACATACATACATACATACATACATACATACATACATACATACATACATACATACATACATACATACATGTTACAGTACAATGTTACAATGCATTTAAAGTAAACTACATAATCACACTATTTGACTCTATACTCATTTGCAGGGCTGTCTAAACAAACTGAAGGCATTTGTACAAGACAACGTGGTGATCGCGGCAGGGGTAGCTATAGGAGTTGCTGTGCTGCAGGTAAGATATATATATATAAATGATAACCAAAAGGTAGCGATAGATATAGTCTGTAAGATACAGACATTCGTGCCACGATATCAGCCAGCAATCATCGTCTACACTATCATATGGACTGTTGACTGTGCCTGCTAGATCGAAGGATTTAGGCCACTCCTTGAACTTGTGATTAGAAGTTCAAACAGAGGTCATTATGTATATCAAAAATCAAATATACAGAATAGTTTCTGCTTCTGATGTTAAGAACATGGTGAGACTTTTTAATTGTTTGTACTTGATAAAATACTAGACTTTGGCCTGAATCTTATGTTTACTATTGACGTAAGGATTAGGTGGTTGGTCTTATAAATCAGCATTGATAGGCTGACATAATGGTCAGTTTGACACCTATTAGAACATAGCCATATTTGATTGGTTGCAACCCAGCATGGTTGCTTATGTGGGATAGTGTGTAGATTAGTACAGTCGTGATATGGCTGAACAACACGACGTATCTTTCAGTCCAGGATAGATATAGGAGTCGTTGTCGCAGGTGATAAGAAACGATGAACAATACACAGGATGCATTTTGTTCACCTTCGTTGTCAAGTGAATTGTTTAATCAGGGTTGTATGCCGGTTTGTATTTAGGTCGGCCGGTCGGTGTGTGTGTGTGTGTGTGTGTGTGTGTGTGTGTGTGTGTGTGTGTGTGCTAATTACCTGCATGCTTGTGCATCTGGACTGACTGATTTGTTGTAATTATATTTTGATATCACTGATACATGCATCTATTTTTTATTTTTCAGCTGATTGGAATCATCGGCGGATGTATGTTGTGTAAAGCCAAATAGGTTGCTATAGTGACCAGTTTAAAAACAAATGAATTCCAAGTATTTATTCAGATGTATGCTTCAATACTTAGTATCATGACCTAGAAGATTTGAAGAGAAAAGTTTTTAATTAGTTATACATAATCAGATATCAGTGTATTATATAATCAGATATTAGTGTACTATATAATCAGATATTAGTGTACTAAGTATACTGTCTAGAAGGTATCTAGTTGTTGATATGTAGGCGTAGTTAAATTTCATGTGTGATGTGTTTAGTTTAATTATAAGCAGAGAAGGTCACTGTGTGATCACGGTAATGCTCTGAGGTTAATATCAATGACATAATAAAATGAATGCGGTGATTTTTACAATATGTATTGAAAATCTTCATTTCGCCAACTGTGATTTCTTTGTCTATGTAAACACACAGTTTGTCTACGCAAATACAGAAAACGTCATCCTCAGTGCATACCAATCCAGTAGACTAAGGTCTTGTAATGGAGAAAACAACACACTATACTTACCAATGCAATAGTTTTCATCAAAGAGAAAATGTCACGCTATGTTTGCCACTCATGCACTTCTTGCCTAGAAAGCAGTATTCTCATTTTCTTTACAGTGCTTCAACAATATTTAACAATATTCAGAAATTAGTTCAAGGGGGAGGCTCCCTTTGAATTCACATTGTATAATAAAAAAAACGGATCTTAAACGAGATGAAAGCGTCGGTTCAAACCACCTTCAATCAGAACTTATGCGGAAGTGACGTCAATCAGAACTTATGCGGAAGTGACGTAGAAGCCTTGTTAGGAAATTTTCAGAGTAGTTTAACGTGTACTTGATTCTCTCCATTATTATTGTATTTGTAGAACAATGCAATAATTTTTTCACATACTAGTAGGAAGTAAATGTTTAGCAGATTGAACCTGTGTGTGTGTTTGTGTTTTGTTTACTAACAGTTGACAGTTTAAGTCTTTTTGTTTTCAAAGCATGTTATGTGGACTGATGAATGATTTTGAATAAGCAGATAAATAAATTTACAACTATCTTTGAGAGTTGTATTATTGTATTTTCCAATATAGTTGACGTAATGAAAGTGAGAAGTGTTGTAAACCATTTCTAAGTGAACCACTCAGAGTTTAACATACGTTTTTAAATACAACCAAAATGTGTATAAGTTTTGTGTTTTAAACATTTTCCACGTAGACACAGTTTTTCAAAACCATCTAATAAATCTCTTCGCAATTCTGTCTTCTAGCTTTTCTAAAGCAGATATTGTATTGGTTGTAAATGTATTATCTAATGAAGATCTTTGTATTGTTCAATAAAACATATATTTTGTAACTTTTATATGGTCTATGAAATAAGATTGTAATTATTTATCTATTTATTAAAGTATGCATGTATGTATGTATGTATGTATGTATGTATATATGTACGTACGTCTGTCTGTCTGTCTGTCTGTCTGTCTGTCTGTCTGTCTGTCTGTCTGTCTGTCTGTCTGTCTGTATGTATGTATGTATGTATGTATGTATGTATGTATGTATGTATGTATGTATGTATGTATGTATGTATGCATGTATGTATGTATGTATGTATGTAAGGTAGGTATAGTTAGTTGGGTATGTAGGTACTAGGTAGATAAGAATGGGGTAAGTAGGTAGGTAGGTATGTATGTACGTAGATAATAGGTATTTGCTCAGACCACTAATGAATTTGTTTAGTTTCCAGAGGTATTTGTACGTGGAATTATGACTGCAATTATAAAACTTTGAAATCGGTATAATACTAAAGTATAACTATGCCATGCATTATGTAGAGCAATTAATACATGTTTGAAACACATGTGATGACTGAGTTAATAAACATGACAGAATATGATACAATGACTTTGATGTGTTCAGTCAAATAATAAAATAGTGGTATTTGAGGCAAACATAGAGAAGGAAATATCTTATATGGACAACTACACTATACATGGTGTATTGGTTAGATCGGCATAGTTTCGTTCACATATTGTTTAAGACATCATTGGTATTTCCTTTAACACTTAATACCATTCTTTTTTGTTTTCAGTGGTAGGCACACATGCTTCATAAAAACAAATTATTGTATATTTTGAAGTAAATGTTGTATTATTTCATAGGCTATTTGGTAACAGCTTTCAAATGGAATGAATGTTACCACTACAAACTATGCTCTATATTCCACTAGATGAAAGTTCGATGCTTTAATGTATAGGTAAAAGTATTGCGACACTAAACGAGTTTATAACGTTTGAGCCAGGAAATAGTTACCCTCAAGGAAGCCCTGTAAACCAGAGTGGTGATTGGTGTGACTTGGGTAGGATATGGATAGTTAACAATCATTTGGTTGTTCTGTCTATCCATCCATCTGTCTGTCTGTCTGTCTGTCTGTCTGTCTGGATGTATGTATGTATGTATGTATGTATGTATGTATGTATGTATGTATGTATGTATGTATGTATGTATGTATGTATGTATGTATGTATGTATGTAATATGTATGTATGTATGTATGTATGTATGTATGTATGTATGTAATATGTATGTATGTATGTATGTATGTATGTAGGTAGGTATGTATTTATGAATAGAACTTGTAGAGGTAAATGGTTCACTAACACGTGGGCGTATTGTGGCAGCTTTCAAATGGTGATAAGCTCCTTACCTCTATCATGTGAATGGTTTCTACTGGGTAGAGGTTCATGGAACGTTCATTTGTACTCTTCTGTTAAACTAGGGTACAATGTCTTCTATATTCCCTTTCTCATTTCTATCCCAAATATCTCACCACATGTTGTATGGTTGTAGACAAAACATTCGTATTTAGAAGAAGAACGGGACAAAATTCTAATTATTTGTTTGTCTTTAGTATTCGTTCATAGTGCGAGGTAATTCTTTATTCTGTTATTAATTCGGTGTAGATGTACATTTTTCAGCATATGTAAGATCTATAGCATGGTTAAACCATGTCAACTTTAACTTCCGGGTCAAATCATCCGCTTTCTAATGGAAATCCTTGAACAGACCGTTACGCAATTTTTTTCTATGGTCATTTAAAGCACATATGAATTCATTTTTTTTTAATTTGTACATTTTCTAGTCAAATTAACGAAACTATAAACAAAAAATTGGACCAAAATTTCCGGGGATCAAGTATGCTTAATCAAATCGCCGTAAAATCAGTATTCCTACAAACTATGCTCTATATTCCACTAGATGAAAGTTCGATGCTTTAATGTATAGGTAAAAGTATTGCGACACTAAACGAGTTTATAACGTTTGCACCAGGAAATATTTACCATCAACGAAGCCCTGCAAACCAGAGTGGTGATTTGTGTGACTTGGGAAGGATATAGAGAGTGAAAAGTTCTACCAATCATTTAAGGTTTTTTTTAGCTAAGAATCCATGTTTTATGAATATCTAAATTTGGTTTTCAAAAGTATAGCAGGGATGTTCGTTGTCATAGTAACCGAGTCGCCATTTTGGAAGATGAATGAACAATTTTCAAACCATAAATGAATGTATTTATACATGCCTGTATGTATGTATGTATGTATGTATGTATGTATGTATGTATGTATGCATGTATGTATGTATGTATGTATGTATGTATGTATGTATGCATGCATGTATGTATGTATGTATGTATGTATGTATGTATGTATGTATGTATGTATGTATGTATGTGTGTATGTATGTTTGTGTGTTTATGTGTATATGTGTGTATGTATGTATCGTTAGTTAGTTAGTTAGTTAGTTAGTTAGTTAGTTAGTTAAGTAGTTAGTTAGTTAGTTAGTTAGTTAGTTAGTTGGTTGGTTCCTTCCTTGGTTTGTTTGTTTGTTTGTTTGTTTGTTTGTTGGTTTGTTGGTTGGTTGGTTGGTTGATTGGTTAGTTAGTTAGTTAGTTAGTTAGTTAGTTAGTTAGTTAGTTAGTTAGTTAGGTAGGTAGGTAGGTAGGTAGGTACTAGGTAGCTAGATAGCTAGATAGTTAGGTAGGTAGGTAGGTACTAGGTAGCTAGATAGCTAGATAGTTAGGTAGGTAGGTAGGTAAGTAGGTAGGTAGGTATGTACGTATTTAATATGTATTTGTAAGTGGAATTACGACTGCAATTATAAATCTTATACATGTGATGATTGAGTTAATAAACATGACAGAATACGATACAATGACTTTGATGTGTTCAGTCAAATAATAAAATAGTGGTATTTGAGGCAAACATACAGAAGGAAATATCTTATATGGACAACTACACTATACATGGTGTATTGGTTAGATTGGCATAGTTTCGCTCACATATTGTTTAAGACATCATTGGTATTTCCTTTAACACTTAATACCATTCTTTTTTGTTTTCAGTGGTAGGCACACATGCTTCATAAAAACAAATTATTGTATATTTTGAAGTAAATGTTGTATTATTTCATAGGCTATTTGGTAACAGCTTTCAAATGGAATGAATGTTACCACTACAAACTATGCTCTATATTCCACTAGATGAAAGTTCGATGCTTTAATGTATAGGTAAAAGTATTGCGACACTAAACGAGTGGATTGTTTGAACCAGGAAATAGTTACCCTCAATGAAGCCCAGCAAACCAGAGTGGTGATTTGTGTGACTTGGGGAGGATATGGAGAATGAAAAATTCTACCAATCATTTGGTTGTTCTGTCTATCTATCTATCTATCTATCTATCTATCTATCTATCTATCTATCTGTCTGTCTGTCTGTCTGTCTGTCTGTCTGTCTGTCTGTCTGTCTGTCTGTCTGTCTGTCTGTCTGTCTGTCTGTCTGTCTGTCTGTCTGTCTGTCTGTCTGTCTGTCTGTCTGTCCGTCCGTCCGTCCGTCCGTCCGTCCGTCCGTCCGCCCGCCCGTATGTATGTATGTATGTATGTATGTATGTATGTATGTATGTATGTATGTATGTATGTATGTATGTATGTATGTATGTAGTAATGTATGTATGTATGTATGTATGTATGTATGTATGTATGTATGTATGTATGTATGTATGTATGTCTGTCTGTCGGTTGGTTGGTTGGTTGGTCGGTCGGTCGGTAGGTCGGTATGTATGTATGTATGTATGTATGTATGTATGTATGTATGTATGTAGGTATGTAGGTATGTAGGTATGTAGGTATACACGTGGGCGTATTGTGGCAGCCTTCAAACGGTGCTAAGCTCCTCACCCCTATCATGTGACTGGTGTCTACTGGGTAGAGGTTCATGGAACGTCATTTGTACTCTTCTGTTAAACTAGGGTACAATGTCTTCTGTATTCACTTTCTCATTTCTATCCCAAATATCTCACGACATGCTGTATGGTTGTAGACAAAACATTCGTATTTAGAAGAAAAACTGGACAAAAATTGTAATTATTTGTTTGCCTTTAGTATTCGTTCATAGTGCGAGGTAATTCTTTATTCTGTTATTAATTCGGTGTAGATGTGCATATCTCAGCATATGTAATATCTATAGCATGGTTAAACCATGTCAGCTTTAACTTCCGGGTCAAATCACCCGCTTTCTAATGGAAATCCTTGAAAGGACCAAAATACGCAATTTTTTCTATGGTCATTTAAAGCACATATGAATTCATATTTTTTAATTTGTACATTTTCTAGTCAAATTAACGAAACTATAAGCGAAAAATTGGACCAAAATTTCCGGGGATCAAGTATGCTTAATCAAATCGCCGTAAAATCAGTATTCCTACAAACTATGCGCTATATTCCACCACTTCTAAATGAAAGTTCGATGCTTTAATGTATGGGTAAAAGTATTGCGACACTAAACGAGTTTAACGTTTGAACCAGGAAATAGTTACCCTCAATGAAGCCCTGCAAACCAAAGTGGTGATTAGTGTGACTTGGGGAGGATATAGTGAGTGAAGAATTCCACCAATCATTTCGTTGTTCTATCTATCTATCTATCTATCCATCCATCCGTCCGTCCGTCCGTCCGTCCGTCCGTCTGTCTGTCTGTCTGTCTGTCTGTCTGTCTGTCTGTCT
>NC_135565.1:17949708-17957208 GCF_964340395.1 Glandiceps talaboti | reverse complement strand
ACGTTATGAAGCATCTTCTGAATCAAATGAAAACAATAATTGGCATCAAGGGGCCTCTCCCTGTCTGTTTTCGTCACCCTTGTTGTAAGGGGAACCAGCTGAAACCAGTCTCTCCTAAGTATACACACAAATTTAAGCATGTGACAAAGTTTCGGAACCTTAATTGAATATTTAACGTACTGCTAAGGAAGTTATGGTACATGTCATAATCTACAATATTATAGTATAAAAATCCCTAAATATTACTGTGACATTACATCTATTTTTGGATAAAACATTTTACATTTCTGTACCATTACATACATTTTATATTGTATGCACATATGTATGTATTTACATATGTGTGTGTATGTATGTATGTATGTATGTATGTATGTATTTATATATGTGTGTGTATGTATGTATGTATGTATGTATGTATGTATGTATGTATGTATGTATGTATGTATGTATGTATGTATGTATGTATGTATGTATGCAGAAATGCATAAGGGACCCTGTTTTTGAAATTGGCAGTGGGGGGGAATCATGCTGTTTTCAAAATTGTGGAGGGGGGGGGGGGGTCATTGTGTACTGGATTGTGATGGAAGGATCTACAATCCTTGTCTGACATGGTACATGTAAATATTTGTTCTTATCCCTGTTTCTTACATGAATTCTTTAATATTACTTATTAGTTCAAACATAACTATACATATACATATACATATACATGTATTACCTAGCTACCACACAAATACACATACATGAATACACCATGTTTTGTTAACTCCAATAATATGTCTGCATGCTTTTATACATATTGATTCAATATCATTCATCACAGGCTTAAGAAAGTATTCATACTATATTTAGTTTACAATCTCAGCTCCAAAAGGTCGATAGCTGTTTTTTTTTATAATAAATTTTTGTGCTCCGATTTTCTGTTATGCAGACAAATGCACACAGACAAACACAAATGCTACAGAGACCCTTTCGGGTTTGGGACTACGTGACAGGGCTATGTTGCACGCTCTATCTTACGTTGTTGTGGAACTGTCAAGGCTTTCCCAGCCAGTCCACATGCTATCCCAGAGTCACCCAGGCCCGGCAAACATAGCATCTACGGGCTCCGGCTGAGTAATCGTCCCCGACTTTTCGAGACATTACTCCAGGAATCCCCCCAAATTCGCACTCGTCTTGTGAGTGAGACACGGCTACCCATCGAGTCTGTAGAACACTCATCCTGGGTTTGAGTCGGTCATAGAAAAATCCCCTGTTTCCAGTGGGATTCGAACACACGCTTCATATAAACAAATTATTGTATATTTTGAAGTAAATGTGGTATTATTTCATAGGCTATTTGGTAACAGCTTTTGAATGGAGTGAATCTTACCACGACAAACTATGCTCTACAGTCCACAGCTTCTAAATGAAATTTCGACGTTTTAATGTACTGGTAAAAGTATGGGGACAATATACGAATTGTACTTTTGACCCTGACAGACATTTTTAGATGGAAAGATCGAATAAATATAATTTCTTGCAACATTTAGACAATGAAATAACCAATTTAGCATACTCAACCTAGACAAAGACACCAATGTTTTGTACAATCATTAGTTCAATACAATATGTTAAGAATTTTAAAGTGTTTCTCTTTTTTAATTTGTTCTGGCGCAAGTATGGATCCAAAGTATTCCATTAATACATTTTATTCATCCAATTATGGATGTATGTATGTATGTATGTATGTATGTATGTATGTATGTATGTATGTATGTATGTATGTATGTATGTAAGTATGTATGTATGTATGTATGTATGTATGTATGTATGTATGTATGTATGTATGTATGTGTGTGTATGTGTGTGTATGTATGTATGTATGTATGTATGTATGTATGTATGTATGCATGTATGTATGTATGTATGTAAGTATGTATGTATGTGTGTGTGTAGGTAGGTAGGTATGTATGTATGTATGTATGTATGTATGTATGTATGTATGTATGTATGTATGTATGTATGTATTTAGGAAGGTATGTATGTATATAGGTTGGTAGGTAGGTAGGTAGGTAGGTTGGTTGGTTGATTGTTTGGATGGTTTTAATTCAAAACCTGCGAAATGCCGGTAAAGATAGAAATTGCGTGATTTCTTCTAAAATGTTCGAACGCTGCTGATCATTTTAGCGCAGCATCATAAAAACTCAAAGTACCATTTTGTAAAAAACTAAGTTTTCGTATATATATGTGGGTAGGTGTAGTATGTACCCAAAAAATATAATATAGATCTTCGTCGCTCAATTGCTATTGTGTGAAACTATTGTATATTTCTACAAAATACACTTAAGCGTGATTAGAGAGGAAATGATGTGAATAATCTATTAATTCCCACACTGTACACCTTCTTTATTGCCATTTGAGGTAACAGTGACTGCTTATGACATGTAATTATTTGTGTGGATATGTATTTGTTGACAATGTATATGTCATCATCAAGCACACATGGTCATAGTTTAAGGTCTGTGTTACAATTGATACGAGAAAGTGAAGCTTACAAACACTCATATATGTACTTCAATAAAGAATACTAACCATTTTGAAGGCTTCAAATCCAGTTTTGTATGATCTTTCCTAAACCTAGCATGCAGTAAAAACTATCACATCGCAATCGCTGTATCAAATGTTGTACTTTTTATCTTGTATTGGTCAACATACACTTAGTAGGAAAATCTTCACTTATTTTTTCATTAGCAATTGTTTTAAAGTGATTATCTGGTAAAACACTGAGCTGGGATAGTTCATTTTATGACACGTCACTCTAACGTCACCAAGGAATAAAGCACATCAGCTGTAACCAATGAAAGAACAAAGACATGACTATTTGCACACGGATATATCACGCGATTATGTAAATTTTAGTCATATCATTACTTCTGGTATTAAATTCCTAGTCAGACACTGTGAAATTAACAGTTCTCTTCGACCTGCTGATTCCTTGTGTTACTGTAAAAGGTAAGAAATTCATTTAAATCAAAAATGCTCTGAAATTTTTCAATACGGTTGAGAAGTTTGGCAAATTTGTAATTACATGTAATTGTAATGTTCCCGTTGTCTACAACTTTTGTATTTTAATTTTAGTTGAAGGAGAAAGACGATCACGAACTCTATTTTCAACTGAAAGAATACTTTTTGTTTATTCTGCACCTTGCTCCTGGTCCAGTTCCAAATTTCCAAGCTAGCTGTGCACATAATTTCTGGCGACAAGACAAGACAAGAAATTATTCCACGAACAATGCGTTTAAGGGTTTGAGGTCCTAGATCGAAGCGTACAGGCGCTATTTTTGTCATCGTGAAATTCGGTGCACTGGGGTGCCAACAGATAGTTTTTTGGGAATTTGAGTAAAACTATTCAAAGAGTTCGATCTTACGCTTACTTGATCTTTCACCAACCTAGCGCTGAGATTCTTCTTGGGTTGCATTAAGTTTATTTGAATAGTACCATAAAAGTTACATAAACAGTATACCTCCTATTGTATGCCAGTGTACCTGAGGAATCGTTACTCAAGTCCAAATTTGAAGAGTGAACCTTAATGTTTAATCGTTATTTTGTATAATGTTTCCCATCAGATTTCAATGTAGCAAATATTTAAGCAATGGTAAATTGTGAGCAATTTGACACCTCTAAAGCAATTTCTAAACATCAGAACCATATATTTTTTCTCTAAAGACATCTATTTTAGTCACTTCTCATTTTAAACTTAATTGAGTTCCTTCCAATTATTAAATTGTTTCTTTATGTTCATTTTTTCTCGAATGGTTAACATTTTAAATTACAGTACGGTAAACAGTTAAAGGTAGACGAAGCAAGAGTTGACACCATGACACGTCAGTTGTTGGCAGTGACATTTGTGTTGATGGCAATGCTGTGTTGTGGGATGGCAGCCACTCTTGAAAATGAGGTTAATTAATTTCTATAAACATTGCATTGCATGTAATTTAGCTAGGGAAAGGTGTGTTTTGACTCCCCATACTCAATATCGTTTGGTTCAAATTTATGACTGTTTTATAAATTAGGTGAATCTCATTCAAAGTGAGTTTTTGTGAAGATTTTTAGATATAAAAGATAAGGACAAGGCCCACAAGGAAGAGTGTGTTTTTCGAATGCACTTAAACGATTCTCCTAAATCGGAAAAAAACTCAATTATTCTAAATTATGAACAAAAAAAACGTATTTTTTTAGTCAAAACGTTATGTTAACTCGGTACTCAGTTCTCACCAAACTGAACAATCTGACGGTAACTATTAGAGCGGCTTTAGTTAATTCTATGACCTGGCCCTACATTTCTTCTATCTATCGAAATATTAAACACATTTAAACGTGTTCCCTCTACGGCACTATTAGTAAAACTCATAACATCGCAGATTGTACGATGACGACCCCAACGTTCACGTATCTCTGCGAATACTCATTTATTTGTTGAAATTCGTGAACTTTACTAAAGACAGTTTGTTCAAATTTCCTTCCGACTTTAATTGTCATTTTTAAGTCATTTAGACTGTTTAAATATGATTATGTATTGACAGTATCACCAACATGTACACATACTCTTTTAGTTTAACCGACCGACCAATCACTTTTAAAGCGTTACGATGAGAAATAAAGAATTAATGCCGCCATACCGTTGTAATCGGACTAAAGTTGACATATCTGATGGATTTCTTGTAGGTTCCTTTGTTTAATACGTTAATTTATTGTCGGTATACACTGAATAGATAGAGAGCTTCAATGTTATGAAATTCTTCAGTATCAGGCAATTATTAAATTCAACATGACTGTTTTAGGATAATTCCAATATTCCATATCGAATGATTACGTACATAATATTACATGACATTTAAAGGGACATGAGCTAATTTGAGACACCTAACCACTTTCAAATTTCAAATGGCATTTAGTATCTTATTCATGTTGATTTCTGTCCAGTAAAAACGTATAGCCTCATGACATTGGAAGGATTATGTAATATTTATACAGTTCTTAGGTCAACAACACTTTTTAGGTATAGTCATGATTAAATACATGTCGTTATACAATACTAAGCCAAGTTATTGTCTTTGAACAGAAAATGAGGATACATAGTTTTATCCTGCTAGTTCTACGGCACAACAACCCATGTCTACATCACTAGTTTTGCAGTGCTCGAAATAGGAGTAAAACGTTACACATCACCGTTACTTTATTCCGATTTTCCGCAAATTATGCTTGAGGAGGTAAAACTATATCATTCCTCAGTATTTTACTTCATTCAACCTGAAAAAACCTGGCCCATGTCCCTTTAATATAGTTAATCCATGAGATAAAACATGCATTGTTCAATATGATGTCTACAAATCTGCTCATTTTTACATACCTTTAAGGCTTCAGAAGTGAAACATGAACATGTCAACAGATTACTCGGTCGCTACAGGCGAGATACGGACCCCCCGGCCGGTAAGAATTGTGTTCTCTGTAATCAATTTGAGGTAATTTCAACTAAAGTACTTTATGTTGCCCTAACAATTAAAAAGAAATGTGTAACTTTCACATCTACAAGATAATCAATTACCTGTAAATACAAGCGATGTGTGATTTCTTCGTATTATCATATTTAAATGTATACCAAGATTGTTTCTTACACAAAATTTAATTTTCCCTCAACCAGTTATTGATTGCGTAGACGATTGTCGGGGTAATTGTAGCGATTCTTGCGCTAACGGAACAATATCAAAACCCTGTCATTGCCCTCTTGGTGGTCCACAGACATGCTGTGTTCGTGAGTAATAATTTCATCTTCGAATCCTCATTCAAGGAATTTCTGTCTGAAAGCCTGAAAGTTGAATAATGCAATCAATTTTTTTTTAAACACTCTGAAATTCTCTCTCTCTCTCTCTCTCTCTCTCTCTCTCTCTCTCTCTCTCTCTCTCTCTCTCTCTCTCTCTCTCTCTCTCTCTCTCTCTCTCTCTCTCTCTCTCTCTCTCTCTCTCTCTCCATTATACTTGGTAATGTGTCTTCTTCAAGTGCATATCATTTTAGATTCTGAATGAACTTATGCCTCATTTTACCAAAGTTTTACACACAGGACGGGAGAGAGAAGAGAAATATTGTTATATTACAACTTATATTATTGGAGGTAAATTCCACCAATGGGTCTACCTCCCTCCCTAGCACAGTACCTTACACTTGATCTTTATTTCGTATTATAGCTCAGTCATGTGATTCATGTGGTGGAAGATGTTTTTTAGTAGAGGATGAACCTTTCCTTATCCCTGCAATGGGTGCAAATTGCGACGACAATTGTCCATATCTTGAGGGGTGCTGTTTAAGTGAGTGAATATTAGTACTAAAATATATTTAACCTGTTTGTTTTCTAACGATAACGAAATCAATAACAAATACGTAAATGAAAATCTTAAAGAAAATGTATAAAAGCTACGTACCTGCATGCCAACCTACCTACACACACACGCACACACACATACAGACACACACATACACTCACTCACTCACTCACTCACTCACAGACACATACATACATACATACATACATACATGCATGCATGCATGCATGCATGCATGCATGCATGCATACATACATACATACATACATACATACATACATACATACATACATACATACATACATACATACACACACACACACACACGAAGGCAGGCACCCCCCCCCACACACACACACACACATACACATACATACATACATGCATACATACATACATACATACATACATACATACATACATACATACATACATACATACATGGACGTTGACATCACAAATATGCCAACATTTGCTACAGAAGACGTTTCAACAAAAGTTTGTCCATCTGATCTCGGATATCTTTCTCAATTAAAAAAATGACTGGCATAACGTTTTGTTATTTTTTTAAATAAAATAAAATACTTCTGTCACGTTGTTATTTTGTCTGGTGCAGACATCGAATTAATCATCTAGATATGATTACAAACGCATATTAAGTTTATGCATAATCTAAAAATTCTTGAATGACATCGCCTTCTGGTCATTTGTTCATGATATAAACAACTCAGACAACATGATACACACAATCAACCAATTTTCAAACAAAATGAGCTTGATCAGCCCGTGTAAATATGTATATGAAGCTATGGGGATAAGAACTTCGACAACACAACCCAACACAACCCAACCCAACACAACCCAACCCAACACAGCACAGCACAGCACAACACAACACAACACAACACAACACAGCACAGCACAGCACAACACAGCACAACACAGCACAACACAACACAACACAACACAGCACAGCACAACACAACACAACACAACACAACACAACACAACACAACACAACACAACACAGCACAACACAGCACAGCACAGCACAGCACAACACAACACAACACAACACAACACAACACAATAATTATCATTTATTAAAAACTTGAAAACAACTGCTTTTGTTACTTG